>NW_020897720.1:14701927-14794604 GCF_003984885.1 Neopelma chrysocephalum
CCCGGCGCGGTCCCGGGGCCGGCGCCGCTCCCCATCGCGCCCTGCGCCAACTTACCGGCCCGAGCGGGACTCCCCGCGCGCGGCCCCCGCGGCTCCGCCCTCCCCGCGCCCCGCACAAAGCCGCGCGGGCGGGCGGGGAAGCTCCGCGGCGCAGGGCGGCGGAGGGTCCCGCGGAGAGGAGACCCACCCGCGGGCGGGGGGGAACGAGCGCGCGCCTCCGTTCGAGCCGCCGGGGAGCCGCCGGTGCCGCCCGGACCCCCCCGCCCCGCTCAGCCGGCGCGCATCCCCCAGACCCGGAAAAGCGCGAGCGCGGGCGCTTCAACCCGAGAATCAGCGAGAGGGGCGAGGGGCGGGGCGGAGGGGGCGGGCGGGGCCGGCGCGAGCTCCGCCCACCCCCCGGGCGGGCGGGGGCGGGGCCGGCGGGCGGTGCGGAGCGAAGGCTCGCGAGGCTCGGGAGGGGCCCGGCGCGTGCGCGCTGAGGCGGCCCCGCCCCCGCGCTCTGTGAGGGCCGGCGGGGCCTGGAGCTTCTCCTGAAAACGGCTTTTGTGCCGCCTCTGCGCTCCAAATAAAGCATTTTCTGCATTCATCTACACTCGCAATAAAGCATTTTCTGCATTACTTGCGTGTAGTTCGCGTCAGTGGACTGCCCCAGTCAGTGTCCATGGGCAGGGCTCGTTTCGCTGCCATGGCACCGCTGGCCCTGTGCTTTTCCTGCCTTCCCACCTTTTCCTCACACTGCTGTTCGCAGGACATTGGCCTCCGTGATTCCTGAGCTGCTCCAAGCCTTTAACCTGGGGAGTGACCCCATCCCCTCACTGCCCGTCAAGGCCTCGGGCATGAGGGTGGAAGGACCGGCCTGCCAATTGGGAGCTCTTTATATTAAATATAAAAAAGCTGCTGTCACAGCTCGGGAGCCCTGTGGGGGTTTACAAAGTTCTCCCAAGCTCCACGTTCCCAGCACCGACGGCCCCTCGGGGACACCGGGAAGCCGCCGTGTATCAAACACGCCTCGGAAGATTTCCTTCCTACCCCAAGTGCAACTCTGTAAATTCAGGAGATCAAAGCTGTGCAGGCACACAACTTGCGTCTGTCCTTTTTTTTTTTTTTTTCTCTTTCCTTTCTAATAAACAAGAGTGGTTTTGTTTCTCCCCTTTCTCCAGCCACCCCTTCCCATTCTCTTTACCACTTGCCCTTTATGGCACAATCGTCTTTGTTGTGCTCAAGGACTTTATTGTCCATTCCAAGTTGTTTTATAATATTTCTAGTGTTTTCTTCAAAGAAAAAGCTGAGGAAATATGACATTTCCTCTGCTGTAGACTGTGCTGGGGCTGTGCCTGGTACCATTGCAGATACAACAACAGCGGGATGGACAGCCTGGATCTTAAAAGCAACTACCCTTAACATCACACAGTCATTACCCTGCAACCACGACAGAGAGAACATAAGCTGCTCTCAAAAATGAGTTGGTTTCAGTCCCATAAAGTCTAGCAAAGCTCATTTTCTTTCTTTTTTTTTCCCTTCATTTTGAACTTCCGTAGTAAAAGTAGCATTTCCAAACATCATGTCTATTATCGTTCCAAAGGTCAGAAGTTTGTACTAGTTATTTGGCAGAACACGTTATCCTTTTTCAGCTTTAGTACATAAAATATTATTTCCACTAGTGTGGGAATCTTCAGAGATTCCCTGCCAGGAAACCAAATGGAAAAGATGGAGATAAAAAGTTCTCCTGAATAACTGAGGAAAAGCAAGAATAAAAGAACTGAAACATGAATCCTTCTTTATTACAATCCTTTTTTTTTCTTATTTTTTCCTTCTTTTTTTTTTTCACCAGAGATGTAACAGCAAATCAAGTAATTTTTCTTTATCAGCTCAGTTTATATTTAAAGATAATGTAAAAGACTAGTCAATTCTCCCCAGGTGGAGGTGGCTGGAAAAAAAAAAAATTAAAGACTAGGAAAACACGACAGATTTTGCTGAACTCTGTGCTGTCACAGTTCTCATGGATCTGTAAAAATTTAAGCCCTATTCTTGGTTTTTAGAAGGGAACTCATTCTACCACTTATTCCAGCTGCTTAGCATTCCTGCAATGAACATAATACTGAGGTGGACACGCAATATGGGAATAAAGTTAGTAGCCTATAAAGTCCTTTTACTTTTGCACACAAATTCTCCTATTTATTGTACACCAGCCTACAGGCAAGGAGCAGTAAGGGAGCCAGAGCTATTCCGTAGGAACCAAAGCTATCATTCTAATTTAATTGCTTGGCAAAACTGACCCGTGAAACAAGACTTTCCTCTCTCCAAAAATACCCGAATTTGGGTAGGTAATGGCTCTAATAGCTGCAATTATTCCGGGGGTTATTTTAGCTGTCGGGTTTATTTTCCCAAATATCTGGAGAACAATGGAAACGAGTGTCATGATCCCAAGTGCTGACTGGTGTTACAGCCGAGGTCTCCCGTGGTAAAGCCGAGGTGGTTAAGCACAATTAAGAGGCTTTCACAAGTGAGTAGTTTTGGGGCTGGGATTGAAGGATGTGGCCAGGCAGGATGGTGATTGTCCATGCAGAGGGGAAAATTTGCTTCCCTTTTGTCTGGATTGTATCACTGTGCCCAAATAAAGAATCATTACTCATCACCCAGGTTTTTTATTGAAAACCAGCAGTATCTGTAGGCTTACATATAAGAATCAAAGGTGCTTTGCTGCTAATACAGATGAGTTTCAGTCTCAGGAGATTGTTTCTGCTTCGAACATCCGTGAATTTGGGAAGCCCAGCTGAGTTATGGAGTGCTTCTCCTCCTCCCAGTTATGTTCCCTCAATTGTTCTGGTTCACTGACACTCCCAAAGATGCCTTTTCATCTCACGCCTGGTACCACCGTGTGCCCATCCCAGATTCCTCAGGGTAAAACTCAACTTCCTCACCTCTCCCACCGGGAAAGATCCGTAATCAACATGCACTGAAATATTTTTAACTTGTATTTTTATGTTTCTATGTGTTTCTTGTCCTGTGAGTTTTATTACAGCCTGGCAATTTCCTTCCTCTTGTTCTCCAATCTGGCTGTTAGGCTATTGGTCTCTTAGCTTTGGAAAAAAAATTCCCTTTGGAGATTCATGCATTTCATTGGCAACAGCTACCAGCTAAGTATGTGGTTAACACACCGCAAGGAAGATACACAAATTAATTCTCTGCCTGACTAGAGGAAAACAAAATATTCTGGGATTCCCAAGGGGAAGAACCTCTTCAGACAGTTTTACCATATATGCTTATTCTGATGATGAACTTCCTGAATAGAACATATTTTTGATGGTTCAGTAAAAGTCTGTGAAATCAGGGAGGCAAAGGCATCACTGGGAATTTCGTGGAAGTTCACCTTTTGCAGGAAAGTTACGTTTTTACAAATGGCACAACGCTGCTCAGGCAGCTGCATAAGAACATTGATCTCCTGGCTAAAACGGCATTTTGCAGCTTGAAATTTCCATTTCTGAAATTAAATGTGAAATACCAAATTATTTTTGCGAAATCAAAACCAAAAATGAGGTGGTCATTTTGTATTGTACTGCTAATTCTGTCCCTTCTGAGGCGAGATTCCCCACTGTGCATATTCCCAGAGCTTCAGTGCAAAGGATAACAGTAAAAGGTGAAAAAGAAGCATCAGAACTGTGAGATCTCTGTCTCTCTGCTGTATCATAATAACATTTTTAACCCCACATCTTTGTTCTCTCTAACTAAAGACTAGCTCAGCTTTCCTTCCACGTACAAGTTTTTCCTGAAAGGTAAAAGCCATGTGCACATCAGCTCCTTGTGACAGTCAAACAATTGCTTTCCAACCTTTATCCACAAGACTGAAACAAATGGGGAGCCTGACACCTTTTAAATTGGGGTTGCAGCACTTTGTTGCATAAGGAGAGATATTTAGATTTTACCTCCAGGGGAGACTTTCCTTGCTTTTCATGTTCCCTGTCACACAGCTGATGGTCTCTAGTGTGCTGAGTGCTGGTGTGAATGGACTAGGAATACAGTCAGCATCAAGATTGAAAGGTTTTAAGATTATATTAACATGCAAAGAGAGGGAATGACAAGCCCCAGCTGCTCCCTGGAGCAGCCTGAGCCATTGCTCAGCTGGAGAGAACAACCACTTCTGAGTCTTAGCTCCCACCTGAAGGGCACATCTCTCAACTGAGGGCAGTTTATGGGATGTCCACGGGAAAGGCTTCATGGGGGGCAGATTACTGCAAATTCTGCAACGAGTATTTTGTGCTTGAGGATGCACAGTGTGTTGGGAACATCCCACCCTGCCCGTCGTGTCAGGTGATCCCCGGCCAGTCACACACCGGGTCGCTCCTGGAATCCCAGTCCCCAAGTCAGGAGCAATCTGCAGAAGGAAGCAGTGAATTGGGTTATTTGCTATTCATTTACTAAGGTTTCTATGAACACAAAGACTGGCATTGATATGGACCCTCTGAGAGCTACCAGTGAGGACAGTGAAGGCTGTTTGTGTTGGAAGAGCACTGGCTGTCCCGTGACACTGACATGTGTGTTCCCATCTTCCTCATTTCTCTTCCTGGTCCAGATGGGAAAGGACAGGTATGAAGAAGGACATTCCTATCCCTTGCCACTGCTGAGTGACTTGAAAGGCTCTGTCCAGGGCCTGCCACCACCCTGCTGCAGTCACCAAGCCCTGATGAGTGTGAGTGGGGTGAGGAGGGAAAGCACTGCTGCCAAGTCACTGGAGCATCCAACCTGCCCCAGGCACGGTGTACTGCTCAACAGTACCAACAGTGCCTGGTGAAACAGAATAAGAACTGACAAAAACGTTCAAAATTGTTATAAAATGACATCTAAAACCCAGCTGGTTTGCTCCAAGCCACGAGTTCTTGCCCCAAACAGATACACACTCTGCAAAGGAGCAGCTCTGCCTGAAACAGGCTCTTTTATCAAATTTTTTGTCTGTCTGCTGCTGTTTTATTTTTACTACACACAACCTACAGATATTTGATTCCAGCCCCAGCACTTTGTTGGCAAAACCCAAAAGAGCATATGGACCTGTCTAGATATTGGAGGTATCCACAACAGTATACAGATATCCACGCTCAAGACTGAAAAAAAATTAAAGATGGGGGTGGTGGGGGAAAACCTGCCCTGACAGGAGGCAATCTGGAGTCTGGTGACTGCCCCATTTGCGTGTTCTTTGTTCCTATAATCAGGTTACAGCTTCAGCTGAAAGATTTTCTTCATTTGCCGTAGGAAACCTCGTGCCAAAAACCATTAGAAAGGGGAGGGTGGGGAAAAGAATGGGCTGGGCACAGATAAAGATGAAGACTTAAAAAAGAAATAACAAAAAGAAAGAACACTCTTGCCGTGGAAAACTCCCCACCAGTAATCTGGCATCACTTGCCAATTTAACATATTTAATTCCAAACATTTAATGTCTCTTTCATTAATTTTTTGGGGTCATTAAATGTTGTACAACTATAAGCCACAAGAAGATTTCACAAACAGCAGGGATTTTGTGTCTGTGACCTGTTATAACCCAGAGAGAACATGCAATGGGATTTGTATTTTTCTACTGAGCAGCTATTTTCAGAGGCAAAAAGCCAAACACTTGCATAACTCAATGTGACCATTCTGTGCATCTGTGGCATTTGTCAGGGGACAACACTTTGGCCAACAACATTGAGCTAGTAAAAGAAGGGGACATGCCTACAGAGAACAGCCAGTTTAAATATGATAAAGATTAGAGTAAATAGGATTTTAGTCCTTCCCCTTTTTAAGTAAATGGAGTAATTCTCTGAGCATGTGGAAAAATAATAAACAACTTCTCCTCTGCCAAAGAACAGGCCAACGGTCTAGACTTTTTCTTAACTGGCAGTCATCTAAGATTAAGAAATTGGGAATAAAAGCCTGACACACGATTTCACTGCTTTATGCAATCAAATACATGCTACTTACTTGTGAAATCCTACGAGAACTATTACAGCATCTGACTCGAGACCAAGGCTGGGCAACACTCGCCTTTCTTGCCGTTCTCTTGCTGCTGGTGTCAGGGTTCTTTGCAACCACGAGCTTTGCTACCGCAGCTGAGGCCAGAGCGACAATTCAGCAGCATCACAGCAGCTTTCCACTGCTTGCAGACATTTTGTTCATTTGTAGGAAGGTACAGGTCTGGGTGTTTGTGTTTTGTGTGTGTGTGTGTGTGTGTATAAACTATAATTTGATTACAAGGAAATGTTGCACACTTTAGTAGCCTCAGTCCAGGCCTGGGAGCCAGGAGTGCTCGGTGAACTCATTGCAAAGTTATGTAGGCCAAAATTCCCTGTACCATCCTCTGGTTTTAGTCACATTTTGATGCTGTCGGTCTGATTTTCCTGATGAAGAGAGGATAAAGAGCTCCTGCTGACATGAGTTAGCAAACACTCAGCTCCTCCACGCTGCTGAACTGGGTCCCCTCTCCTTGAAGCGCTCGGTGGCAGAGGCGGCTGCTTTTATCAGCTGTCTTCGCAGGATGTCATACATCCTTATTATTCCTTATGATCTCTTCTCTGGCTTTTAATGACCCTCCAGAGCTAATGAGATGTTTAGTTCCCCCACCCAGGCACAACCATATGGAGGAGATGATATCAGGCAACTCGCTGGAACCATTAAATCTCAGGCATGCGGAATATCCAGAAAGTTCCTGTTTTCAGCATGTCAGTTTGAGCCTTCAAATACAGAAGTGTACGGCCTGCTCACGTGATGCCAGCAGCACAACAGAACAAACTGTCTTCTGCAGACAAAATCCTGACTATTTTTAACTCTAAAAAGATCTGCAGATGACTCTTCTTCCACTCGATGTGGTTTTCCTCCCTTCCTTCGAGAGACCCTGCCCTTGGTAACGTCACGCAGTAATTTCTGTGTCAGGGGATGTTGATTCCCAGCATCATTCCAAAGCCTGTGCTGGCCTCTTCCCACCACCCAGCAGCTCTCCTGCAGTGGACAGCTGAGATGCTCCTGCTGAGAGATCACCAGACTCCCTTTTACCTTCATGTGTCAGAAAGCTGAGACACGAGGGAGGTGGCTGTCCCTCCTCAGCTGCAGGGGAGGCACACGAGGGTGGATCCAGTGGAATGGCAGGAGCTGAAGGTCCAGCCCCAGCCAGAGCCAGCAGAGTTAGACTCCTCCTGGAAGACCTGCTCACTTTTCCACACACAAAACAGGGAGGGACCCTCCCTGCAAGCCCCATCATCCCACCCCGAGGGGCTGGGGGTTCACCCGGGAGGGGAGGCTGTGTCCAGCCAACAGCAACCCCTGCAGTGCCTGTGCCCTTTGGGGGGAGAGGGAAGAGGTGCTCCATCCTCTGCTTTTCCAGTAGATGCTTCTGCTGGTTGTTTTTTAAAATGCTAAAAGCGCAACCATTCCCTGCATGAAAGGAAGCATTGTGTGTGGAGCACAGGAAGAATTTCCTTTACTGTAAACTTGTAGGGAGCAAAGGAAATAAAAGCAGAGCAGCAGTGAGATGAAGGTCAGATGATTGTATGAATCAGAGGGTGATGCAAGTTATCGAGTGTGTGGCTCAGTGCTCCGCCCAATAAACCAGATGCCACCTAAGTACACAAATACCACTTACCTACAATTGCTTACCCACATGGATGTAATTCTCTTGCTCAGAGAGAAGGGACTGGTGGTTTTTTGGTTTCTTGCTGCGATACTGTGAATTTGACAATCAGGAAAATATTTATTAGATAGGACAGCAGTGATGACATGGAGGCAGACACAATTTCTTTAGATTTTTAGGCATTTGATTCCAACTGGGTGAAAGCTGAGACACAGGCATTCCCCAGTCCAAAACACTGAAGAGGTGACAGAGGCTGCTGTTGGGGTATTGGCAGAGCTGTGTCTGGAAATGGATTTGCAATTTCCATTAAAAGGGGCAACACCATGAAATTCCTGCAGTGACCTGCTTGGCCTGTAGGAAGCACAGTGACTCCCACAAACACCCTGTATCTCAGAGGTGTTACAGAAGTGATGCACTTTTAAAGAAGGTACCAAGAGAAATGGAAACAGGTTGTGGGTTTGCAGTTAAGGAGACCTTGAGGTAGCAGGAACCACCCGAGTTTTTTCAGCTGTGGTCTAAAGAAGGATGTGCACACACATGGTAAAGAATCTGAAATCAGAAATGGCAAGCAGAGTATTGCAATGAGAAACTAAGAGAGCAGAGCTCAGCAGAAGCCTGGATGGGATTCTCCAGTAAAGGATGGGAATCACCAATAAAGGCATCTCCTGGGGTCTGGTGAGACTGTGAGAGGAGACAGGGGTCAGGGACACCCCAAACCTGAAGGTGCAGTGTCTGCTGCACAGCCCACCAGCAACAGTGGTCCAGCAGATGAAGCTGTAATAGAATCACAGGATGGGTTGGGTTGGAAGGGACCTTAAAGATCATCCAGTCCCAGCCCTGCAGGGACACCTCCCACTAGCCCAGGTTGCTCCAAGCCCCATCCAACCTGGCCTTGGACACTTCCAGGGGTGGGGCAGCCACAGCTTCTCTGGGCAACCTGTGCCAGGGCCTCCCCACCCTCACTGTAGAAAACTTCTTCCTTATATCTCACCTAAATTGACCCTCTTTTAGTTAAAACCATTTATTTTAAACACTGTGGGCAAGGAGGGGGGTGAGGGTTCTGCTGGGGAAAGTGTTTCCTTTGCTGGGACACTGAGACCACCACGTGCTCCAGCAGTGCTGCTCAGCTGCCTCCTGGGCTGACAGCCTGGGCAGGAAACAGCCACAGCCCAAATTAATTAGAAACGCCTAATGAGCTCTCACGCTTTGCCTGGAAGTGATGAAGGCAGAGGACAGACACGGCTGATGAAGACATTTCCTCCAAACCTGCCTCTGCTGTACCCATCCCGAAAAAGCAGGAATTCACCCCGTATTTCTGAGGCTGGTGACGTGCACTGGACAAACCCCGCGGGGGCTCCAGCCAAGCCAGGGATTCCTTCCCTGGAAGGATGAGCCTGAGATCCAGCAGGGTCAGCAGCTTCCCAGCCAGCCAGCCTGGGAAAAAGCAGACAAGGACGCAACAGTCAACTACAATATCTCTGGAAAGTTGTATTTAGGTTAAGGATTATTTTCCCCCTAAAAATGGGTGTCTGAATTCACAGCTGTGAAGAGCTGTGGTTGCCAGGAGCCACAGAGAGTCTCCCCAGCCCAGGACAGAGCCCTTGATTTTCATTCTAAATCAGTTCAAGCCTTACAGTTCTTAAAAAACTGTATCTGTCTCCATGGGAAGAGCCTGCTTTTCACTAACCTATAATTTAAGAAATAGTTTGGAGATTTTAAGCTGTGTTTTGAAAAATAAATTCTCCTCCAGGCTGGTGGCTTTTACAGCCTGACCAGCCTCAGAACGATGCCGTGTGAAATGACAGAGATCAAGACCTTTAGTTAAACTGTACAAGAAAAACAGCTTTGGAGAATAAAGTGCCTGATCATTAATTATTGCAGCACAAGCAACACAGCTGTAATTTTCTTCTTCGCCCAGAACATCTCCCTCAAATTTTATCAGTCATATTGTTAATACATGCAAACAGGAGCCCTTATTTTTTCATCTCTTCTCTTAGTGATCAGAATTAGACAAGATTTTTAGTTACAGCTGTTATTAATAAATTTACTCCTTGAAAATGTGGTAGTTAATTTCTTAGGATTCAGTGCACTCACGAAGCTATTGAAAACTATAATTGCTCATGGCTGTAATTTTGAAGCAATCACAGAAGAATTGCTGAATGTAGTTTTGTAAGCACATCAAAGTCCTCCAAAGTGAAAAGCATCCCTGGCAGGAAAATCAAACACACAAACCCTTTGTACCCTCTGCCCTAAAGTCGCTGTTTGTTGACACCTTTGTAGGATAAGGGACCTTTTGCAGTCCCCACCCCAGAGCCCCCAGACGAGGGTGTTGCTCAGGAGAGGTCCCACCCCTGGCCCGGTGTCAGCACCAGGAATCAATCAAGGCACTTGCTGGGATCCCCCTGCCCAGACTTGGGCTGTGCCTCCAGGTTCTCCCCCCACTGCGCTCTGGGCTGGCTCTGGGCTGTTCATAAACCACTTTTCTTCTGGTGACTTCAGTGGAAACATTCTAGAAATTTTTTCAATTAGCCGAGGAAACTAAAATAATGAGCCCTTGGGAAGTAAGGAGCTCGTTTCTCAAGGGAATTCTCTCACCCATCTTTCCTCAGCCCGGCTACATGCAATTCCATAAGAAACACCACCTTCATTTTCAATGCCACTTGAGGAAAAGGTTTGTTTTCTGTTAACAGGCCTGGACAAACTGCACCTTCAGCTCTCCCAGCCGGCCCAGCCATGTGACACCTTCGTGTGTCCCAGAGCTGCAGCTTCAGCCCATCCTGCTCGAGAAGGAAACGATGATGAGAGCAGGGCTGGTCACAATTGCTCCAGCACAGCAGAGCTGCACGTGACCTGCACAGCTCCCTGTTCCTCCTTAGTGCTCTTCCTGAAGAAAAAAGCTGTGTCTGTCCCACCAGCGCCACCAGAACTCACGCTGAGGAGTTAACGAGGGAGGCAGAGCAAGTTCCAGATTAAACAGACACTCCAGTTACAGGGGGAGAAACTCAACAACGGGGGCAGCCAAAGGCACGGTGGCCACAGAGAGCTCCTCTCTCTCAGTGGTTTAGAAAGCACGGGAGAGATGAAATCTTCAAACCAAAAAACAGCAGCATTAAACAGTGTCTTTATGGGCTCAAACCCAGTGGCCCAGGGATGGCCCTGAGCACTGGCACTGCAGCCCCACGGGGCTCCCCAGTGACCCACATCAGAGAAAGTGGCTCCCTCTCATTCACACAAGGTTCTGATTTTGTAATGGGAAAAGGATGAGCCAGAGCAGGACATTTCCCTCCTGCCACCTCTCCTCCCAGATAATAAAAGGTTGAAGCTTTTTCTTGGTCTGTAACTTCATCTCTGGGAAGCTCTGTCTACAGAAAAACTGTTACCAAAGGTGCTGGGTTTCAGGTTTTTAAGGAAGAGAACAGCAAAGAGGAAGCACAAAGGTGTTCATGCAGTGAGAGGTGGATTGTCCCAGGACCCACCAGCAGCACTCGCACTGGGGGCTCCTCTCCCCACCTGGGGCCTGGCCAGGGCTGGGGCACAGGCAGGGCAGCTGTGTCACAAGAAAAAGGCATCTGCTTATCTCCTGTGCTGCTTTGGAAATGCGGGACCAGCCTACGGCCCAAATACTTCCTTTGGGATGTTGCAATAAGGAGCTGCTGGCTGGGCCGGAGCCCGGTCGGTGCAGCCCTGCCCGCAGTCACAGCCCTCGGTGCTGGCTGGGCACCCACGGCCGCTGGGCTGTCCTGCAAGGTCCAGGGGCTGTGGGGACACCTGGCCTTGAAACAGCAGCTGTTTGCAGCAGGACTGGAGCACCTGATCCCACTGGGAAGCAGCCCCGTGGCTGGGCTCACCCCGCAAACCACCGGGCTGGTTGTTCAGCCCCAGCCCGGACTGTGGTGATCCCCGGGTGCCGATGGGCCGGATCTGGGTGCACGAGCTGCCCACAGAGCCACCCAGGGCATTGCTCAACCCACAGAGCTTTGAGCAACAGGTACCGGGCAGGGGAAGTCCCAGCATTGGCCTTCAGCCAACAGGCACCAGTGGCCAGGAAGAGGCCGTGTCACCCTCGTGTCCTCCGAGCTCACGGCAGGAGGTGCTGCCAGGGGCCTCACCAAAACCACTCCTCGTGTGCTCCAGGCAGCCTTTCCTCAGCAGTGACATCCCAAACCACAGGACCAGCTCCTTGCTGTCGCCTGCCTGCCTCCTGCATCTTCCTCCTCTGTGCCACAAGCACCACGCCCGGCACTGGGAGCCCTCCCTGCCCGGGTGCAGCTGGTTCTCGGGAGCACAGCTGAGGGCAGGAGCTCAGGCACTGATCCCCACCCTGGGAGCAGATGTCTTCAGCTCCAGCTGGGAACAAACAGCTGGAACACACAGAGGTTTAGAAATCAAATTCTGCCGCTGTACAAATATTTTTGGTAATGAAAATAAACAGAGACATGGGAGTAACATGCTGCCTCCTGCTACTATTGCTTCCAGGAGGAGATGAGCTGCCAGAGAGCAGAGGGCCTGAGCGAGAGCAAGCGGGTGACAGGGGGGTGATGGCTCACAGGAGGCCGTTCATTTCCAGAGGCCACACAACAGGTCCAGCCCTGCGGGATGGCCAGCAGGCACTGCTGAGGCAGGAAATGCTGCCCAGCACTGGTCCCTTGGGGGAAGGAGAGCCCCAGCACCCCTCGTGCCAGCTCCTCAGCTGGGTTCCCAGGGGGATCCACAGCTCCATGGGATGCTCCATGTTGGCACTTTCTGTGCTGGTTGGGGCAGGATCTCTCACCTCTGTACCTCAGTGAGGAGCTGTCCTGCAGTGTCTGTTCCTTCCCACTGACCCCCAGCCAGGGGAGAGTGAACACCCCTGGAGGGAGCCACGGGGCACACTGGGCACAGCCCATTTACCTTCCAGCTCCTCTGCCAGCAGGGTCCCAAAGCAAAGCCTCCGCTGCTGGGGAATCAGATCCTGCTCCAAAAGCCTGGACAGATCCCTCAGGATTTGAACTTGTGGTTCTTCGACTGTCAGAGCGGAAAAGCTCTGATTCCAGTAAAGCTGCATCCCCAGCCAACACAGCAACACTTTCCAAAACCCCAAGCTCTGGTGTATTTAGATTTGCCTGTAGCAACAGCGAGGATGATGTTTTTGTGCAGAGGGAAGGCAGGAAGGCTGCAGGGGCGGTGTGAGGAGCCTGTAACTGCTCCTGTACCATGAAATAAATGAGGGCATGGCTGGAACAGAATGTGAACGCTGCAGCACATAAACAGAGACGTTCCTTGCAGCACAGACTCTCAGAAGACACGTGTATCTCCAGGCCCTCCGCTTGTTTTTACCTCCCGCTACAAGGCCAATATTTTTTAACGATAAATGTTTGAGAGAGAAGAAAGCAACAGCAGCTCAGCAGAGAGCTGTTAGGAGCTCTTTGCTTTTGTGCAGCCAACACAGCAAGCTGCTTCCCACCCCTGGATCCAGAAACCATCCTCTGGTTACTCTGCACTGAGCCACATAGAAAAGAATCATCCCCTTTCCTGCAGATCCCTGGGAATCACACAAGGGATGAGAGACACAGTGGTGCTCAGGTGCCTGTGGCTTCCTTCCTGCCTTTGCCTCAGCAAAGTAAATTAGCTTTTCCATTTGTTTCAGGAAAATTAAGGGAATTACAGAAAAGAAGTAACAATACATTAAAAATACTGGCTAGCAAGTGCTATGTCCCAGTCTAGCTGGAGAGTTAAAAAGGAAATCAATTCTGGGCATTAACATCAGCGTTTTCTGGATGCTGCAGTGATTATACTGCTGAATGCACTGCTCCCATCATCTCTGCCAAACACCCACACAGACACATGACTCCAGCTACCCTCGCCATCACTGTCAGGAGGACACCTCATGACCATCTACTCCGGTAACACCAAATTCTCTGCCCTGTCAGGTGCACTGGGCCCGAGGAGCCCTGCAGGAGGGTCTGGCAGGGCCCGAGGAGCCCTGCAGGAGGGTCTGGCAGGGCACAGGGCACGTCCCCAGCGTCCCCTGGCAGAGCTTCCCGTGCTCCCAGCTAAAGCTGAGCATCTCCTGCTGCAGGTTCTGCTGGAGCTGCCCTCACCTCACCTTGTGAGTCCATCGTGGCACAGGAACACCAGGCCAGCAATGAACCCCTGTGTTATCAGGATTAAAAGGCAATGGTTCTGTGTTAATTGCTTTCATGTTGACTCACCCACACTGAGCCATTTGATACAGAGCTGCTTGGGCTGGGAACGGAGAAGGGGCTGAGCAATCCACCCCTGCCCACGGGGGAAGCTCACGGTGGTGTTACAGGACAGCACTCAGGGGCTGGGGCTTTCATTCCTGCAAGAGAGGAAACCAAACACTGGGGTCACAGACATCCTTCTGCAGGACAGGGCTTGGCAATCCCAGAAGGCTCCTGTGCCATCTGGCTGTGCCACACGTGGTGCCTGCAGTGTCCCCTGCCCACGGCTGGGCACTGCAGGACGGGGCTGGGGGACACTCACCTGCACCTGGGGGAGGCACCTCCCAGGGAAGGAAACCACGAGAACGTTTTATCACAAATACAAGATGCAGCTGCTTCAGGCAAAGGTTTTCATCTCCTGCTTGTTCTTTTTCCCCTTTTTGGGAGCACCTGATTTAACTGGGATGCTCTAAAGCCTCATTTCTGTGCTCTGCTACGTCTTCCTAAGTTAATTGTTTTTCCTGTTGTGTGATTATCACTTCACTTTTCTTGGCAGCACTGTTATCACAATTTGAACTTACATTTAATAAAACCTTACAGAGACTCCTCAATAACCTCCCTTCCTGTGCAGTGACCCAGAGAGACAGAAAAGGGATTGTACCCGGGCAGATGGGCACCAATACAATGCCTTGGAGGAGAGGAATTGCAATCACTGCTGTGAACAACTGCTTTGCAGGTCACTTCAGCAATGAATGCACAAACCAGTGCACAGACCAGCCCAGTTTGTGTCTCTTCTCAAACAAAGTCAAGCACTGGTACAGAGGGTCAGGGCCTCCCTCCTGTCTCACTGTTGCTTTTTGGGGGCCAACAACATTCACCACTGAAGGGACAGCAAGTTCAAACACAAATTCCTATTTGAAACTATTAATTCCTTAAGAAACCCCAAATTAAATGGCTGCAGCAGCACCAAGCACAGGAAGCATGGCCCAAAATGGACAGGGGAGAGGAGACAGTGTCAAGCAGGAGATGGTTCTATTCACACACTCACCCACACTCTCATACCACATGCATAAAAAAGGGACACAAAAGGTACCAGAAGTAAATTGACATACTGTATTTATTGCACAAATTTCCCCTAAAATTGGGAATGGTTATTATAATACAAGTGCACATCTTGGGAAATATATACAAAAACAGAAGAGATAACAAGTATGTACATTTTACCCAGCATTTTACAAGTACCACCATCTAAATAATTTAGAGAAAGCAAAAAATTGTCATAAAACATCTCTAAGAACTAATAGGGAAAACATATGCAAGGTGTAAAATCTGTTCTTTTAAACAGTTTTTGTTCTTAGCAGCCCAGTGTTTGCCAATTGCAACAAAACCAAATTCGCTAATTTGTGTTTCTAGTACACTTAGTTTTCAGCCAGAAAATTAAGACGTTAATAATGGAGATTGGGAACAGTGGAAAAAAGAAATCAAACATTAGTTTTCTATTCACATAAAACAATCGCGATATATTTTAAAAAGTCGACGCTATAACCTGTAAAAATCCCTTTTTGTGTTATTTAACAAACAGACATACGTACCACATTGTTCATGTACCCCAAAAAAAATTAACTCACAGGAAAACTCCCCATGCCACGAGGGTTTGGGTTGTGTTTTGCCCACAACGCTGCTGAGAGGGGCCGAGGGGAGGCACCGGCACCGGGGGAGGACTCCGAGGAAGCTGCATCTGCCTGGGACTGACTGAACACATCATTAACACCACTAATGAGCAGCAGTGGGCACAGCACAGCACAGAAGGTGCCACCCAACAGCCACCTCCTTCTCCTCTCACATTAATATTATTTCAAGCCATGCAAGGGCCTCTCTGGAGAGTCAAACCCGTTTCAAAGCAACCCCAAGGATTTGCCAGTGATGGCTGGGAGGAGGACGCAGTTCTCCTGTCGGAGTCACTGCAAGCTCAGTCTGGGGGGGTTCCAGGGTTAGGGGGCAGCTCTCTGGGCACTGCTACAGACAAACCCAGCCAAGGAAGGAGTGCACCCTCAGCCCCCCTCACCACCAGCCATGGCCAGGCCACCCCTGCCAGTCTGGGCACAACTCAGGACTCAACAACTGCCCACAGCACATCCCCAGCCAAGAGTTCAACAGCCACACGTGGAGCTCAACCCCAGAGTTCATTACAAATGTGTTCACACAACCGGGCCCTGTTTCATGCTCCTTCCAAAAACCAGATGTAACACAACTGTGTGGTGAGGAAGGGACATGGAAAAACAGGGGAGAAACAAACCCTTGGATCACACATCGAGTTCCTCCCCTGCAGCAGCCAGCGTTGGGGTCTGTGCACAGGGGTCCCAGTGACACTGCTGGGTTAATGTGGGGTCACTCCTGGCGTGGGGGGCAGCTTTGCCCTGTGGGTTTTCCCTGGAACAGCTTTAAGGGACAGATTTTAAACAGCGCTGAAAAACCACCCTGGGTGAATCCTGGCCCCAGAGAAGGAAGGGAGGAGAGTTCTGTCGCTGACAGTGGTGGGGCAGGGACCTCCCCTGTTGTTTTCAGGTTTATCAAGTGGTTCAAATAGATTTGCATTTGAAGTAACCCTGCAAACACCAATAGCAGGCCTGTTGTACTATGGAAGGGATGATCACAGAATGATGCATTTATAGAATTTCTTACAGAGTTTAGCCACCAAGTGAATACGTGTCTCCTACTTGTGAGGATAATCCATGAAACTCAATATACTGAACGTAATCAATGAAAACAGAAGCTAAAAATCAGCAACATTAATTGGCTGCCAGGACAAATACGTAAAGCAAAGCCTAGAATGAAGTGTCCAGTTAAACTGAGGTAGTAGAGCCTTTGAAAACATAATCCACCTCCCACTGTCTATTTACATGACTTACACCAGGTTGGGTCCATCAGCTACTCGTACAACTATTGTATATACAGTGACAAACCAGTGATGGCTGAGTAAAAGAGAAATGCTGAGAATAAAATAAACAACATTTCCTGCTGGTAATTACACGAGTGAGTAGAAAAGGGATTAGAGTCATCTGCAGGGTATATTTGTCAAAAAATAATTTGGATATTACTACACTATGGTGTAATCAATGTTCTTTTTTTTTTTGTAGAATGGTTTTAAAAAATATATCAATTAGTTACCTGAGCAATTAAGGGTAATAGTCTACTCATTTTGTCCCCAATGCTTTGGTACAATTATTTCTAGTTCATTATTTCAATAGCTGGCTGACTGACTGCTGTAAAAAGAATATGGTGTTGCAAGAACATTAAAGATCATAAAAAAGTCAGAGGTAATTGTCATGTCATTCTGGGGACCCCGTGGGGAAATTTCAGCCAACATTCTCTTTAGATTATTTTTGTTTTTAACATTTTGATTACGTTGTGGAAGAAAAGCATCACTTAGTAGAAAGCAACATTTAAACATTATAAACATTTAATACTGGTTACAGCATCCAGCCAAGAAAGAATCTCCATCGCTAGTTTGTCTGTTGGCCTCTTCCTTCCTCCTCCCTGTCCCCCTCTGTCCCCTGCTTTTCCCTCTTCCCAAGAGAAAGATCATAAATAAATTCTGGAGCTGACTGTCATTAATAAGCCTTTTACAAAACAAACCAGGCCCCGTTCTTCCTCTGGGAAGCATCCAGAACTGGACTATGACATGAAAAAGTAGAAGTTGTTTACAAATCATCGCAGCTTGAGAATTACAGATCCCAAGGAGATTCTCCTCAACTGAGGCTGGGCTGGAGGCAGCAGCTGCTCTCTCCTGTTCAGTTCCTAAGGGGTGATGGCATCATGTGTTTCTCAGAGCAGTTCTTCCTCCGTTCCCCAGTGTAAGTCACAGTCAGCCATTGTGGCAGAAACTGCTAAAAAACGCAGATCTTCAGCTTTGCTAAAATCTTCACTTTTCCGTGGCTGAAAGCTTGGGCTTACTCAGTTTTCTTTACTCCTTTCTTTATCCTTTTTTATAGATGGCCAAGTGGGAGAGGAGAAGTCTCCAACAGTTTGCACACTGTGCAGTCATATATGGAGGTGCTGCAGCTCAGCGAGCAGTTTGTTTGAATTGCTGCAAAGAGAAAGGAGCCAGAACAAGTTGTCTTCCACTTTGTTTCCAGAGAGGCAAAAAGTTAAAGTCTCTGGGCTCTGGCATGTTAAAGTAGGATCTGGGCAACGTAGGGAGAGTGAGTGCTCGCTACAGCTGCCAGCAAGGGGAGGTCGCTGGATTCAATCCTGGAAGGAAGCAGAAGAGTCACATTTAATCCAGCCTGGAACATCGTGGGGCTGAACACGTGTCAGTGCCCACAGAGCCTGCTCAGCCCTGCACTCGGGCCCTGGGTTACACTCTGCAGCTGCCACACTGTTCCCAGCACCCTCCAGCTGTGCCTGCTCACGCACTGCCAGCACTGCCTCAGCTCCTGCCTGTCTGGGGAGGGTTTCACAGCACCAACAAACTGGTGAGGGAGCAAAGGGAGGGAGGGAGAACACCCAATTCCTTCCTAACCTCACAGCAAAGGCAGTAATAGCTGGGGGACACAGCACAGGAGCAGAGGGCTGGGCTGAAGCAGTGGCAGCTGCTCCCCCAGCTCCAGCACCACACGTGCTCCCTGTGCCTTCCTGCTCACCCTGAACTCCTCTGCCTTCCTAGGAACACCCCTTAACAGCTCCTCTGCCTTCCTAGGAACACCCCTTAACAGCTCCTCTGCCTGTGCCCCACACCCACAGAGAGGTACTGTGTGCCTTACATGACACAGAGGGTGTTTTGTGCCACATTAGGGAAGGCCTGGAGGAATCAGGTCCCCGTGTTGTTCAGTGCTGACTGACCACCTCAGCAGGGAGTCTGACAAGCTCCAGAGTGCTGAGCCCATCTTCCTGCCCGGGGGGGAAGACACAGGCTGGGGATCCTTGGGATCCAGCAATGGCTAAGCAGAAGCCTGTGGCCATGGGTAACTTAAGAGCTCCAGTCCCATTTGGGAATCCATTTTGCTGTGCTTAGAACAAGCCCAGGCAGAGGCTGTGGCACCAGGACACTCAGGGTGTTTGTGACCATACCCCAGCACCACGCCCAGCTCCTTCACGTGGACTCTCATCTGGCCCTTGAGATACTCAGACAGCATCTTGCTTTTGAAGTAGAGCTCCTGCAGCCGATCCTCCAGGTGCATCACACACTAGAAAGCAAAGGGAGATGTGTCAGGGAAGACAGTGCTCTGTCTGAACCAAAGCAGCCTCAGTGCAGAACAGCACAGACCCCACATGCCTGTTGCCTGTTCTGTGCTGGTGTGTAGCAGAGATATTCCCTGGCAGGACTCTTGCTTTGCAGCAGAAGCCTTTGATTACATGTTAAATCAGAATTAATGAGGCAGCTGTTTTGATTACAGACTGGCATTTCAATAGGCAGCTCAAACAGCTACATCAGAGGATGCACTGGCTACTGAAATTGTGCTACAGATACAAACACTAGGCAGAATCTCACACCTCTTTAAAGGGTGCTTTAAAACCATCACCCTCTCGATTGCCATTCAGACTTACAAAGTTTGGAGATAAATTATGCTTGTAAAGCTGAAGAGTGGAATGAAGCAGGTTGGAGACGAGACTGGAGACTAACACTTCTTTTCCCAGTTTATTGTCAATCATTCTTCTCTGGCTACTGGCCACTTGCACCGTCCACTTGTCCGTGTCTGCAATAATGCAGACGGCCTCTGCGATGGGCTCGTCCAGAACAGGGTGCTGGGAACAGAAAATGAACAGCAGAACCCTGAGAATGACAAATGGCAACGGTCTTTTCACAAAACATCCCCATCCTGGAGAGCAGGATAGCACCCTTGGACAGCAGGATAGCATCCCAGACACTGCTTCCCCTAAAATCCAGTTGCATGTGCCCACGCTGCACTCCATCCATTAAACAGAGGGGTTTTGTGAGCAGGGCACAGTCTCAGAAGGATGGTGGCTATTCTACCTTCCCTCCCAGGCTCAAAAGTGTGTCACTGGCTGACAGTTACATATTTTGATATTTGACATAAAGAGTTCTGACATATCTAAAGTATATTTTAAACTCCTAAAACTGAAAGTACCAAAAATCCAACTGGCTGTTCAGCACGGCTGTGTTAACAAGGTCGGGTCACTCCCAGTTGTCACTGGTTTCCCTTCATGGGAGGCCAGCAGAGGGAGTCAGGAACCAAGCCTGTGCCTCGCCATTCCTTCCAGCTGGTGCTGCACCTCTCCCAAGCCGTGAAAAGGGGATTGAAAAGGGGAGTATTTAGAAACCCACTGTCCTTCCCCAATACCTTTTTTGGCCTGGACTGTTAGGAAGCACCTCCTTCCAAAGAGTCCCACAGGGACCTCACACAGTGCTGGGATGCAGTTACTGTTGTACTTGAAGAGAAGCATAAAAATCTGGCTCAGTCAGGCTGTGTTTCAGCCACATCTGTCCCACAGCAGCAGGTACCTCACGCTGCTGCCTCTACTGCCTGAAATTCAATTACACTTCCCAAATGGCTTAAACATGTGGCTTAAACCAGCCCCTGGAACAACCACCCAGGGAGAAAAACTCATTCCCTGTGGAGCTGGGCACAAGGGAAGGAGATGAAATGTGGGGAAGAGCCACAGGTCTGATGCACGTTGTTAATGTGAGAAGATGGAAAAGGGGGATGTTTTGGAGGCTCTCAGGAAAGCGGCTGCTCCCCAACCTGTGCACATCTGGGGTTTTTCCCCATTCCCCTGGGAATAAACTAGAGGGGAGCAGAATCACACTTTTCAGTGACAGCCCGCTTTCCACTCCTTTCCTGGGGACTTAAACAGGTAGGAAATGATTCCCAGTCATGCCCCAGTTCATCCAGGGAAAAGCTTCTGTGGAGAAGAGATGATGGATCACCAGCACACATGAGTAGCACAAGTCCCCTTTGGACAATTATCTTTACATTGGTTTCTCCTTTTCCAGTGAAGCCATCACCACCGGACACATGGACTACAACCCTAAAGAAGGAGAAATGCCCCCAAAATATTAAGCATTCCTGGTGGCTTCACTGTGGAGGACACGTTCTGCTGCACAAGCACATTGGTCAGACGTGCAGGGACAGAGGAGGGAGCAAGGGGAGCTTCTGCACCTTTGCAGCAAGACCCTGCCCAGGAAGAGATGCACAACCTCAGCTTTTGGGCTGGTTTAACATCATCCCATCCTGTGGGCACACAACCACCACCTGCCCTGCCTACAGGAGACGATGATTCCTCTATGGCTCAGCACCAAGATCCATCTTCCCAAGGCAAGGGCCTCCCAACTGGCTTCAGTGGGAGTCTAATCTTTTGTGATCCAGATTTGCAGTGAAACACCCACGTTTTTCAGATACATGAACTGAGAGAAGAGGAAAAAATTGGTGACCTGGGACTGGGAAAACGTGACAGGAGCTGCGACGGTAAATATTTCCACTACCAGCAGGTTTGTGTGTTCAAAAACATTTACCTCCCCCTACTGTGAGAAATACATTTACCAAATATAGCTTAATTACCTGCACAGCATGAGACAAATCTGACACCAAACAGTGCCTCAGCTTTTCATCACTTCCTATTCCTTGCAAAACAAAGTCAGGGACATAAGATGAACAGTAGCCTCCTAGTAAGGATCTTCCAAAGTTGGCAATACTGGGCTGGACAGAGTTCACTTCAACTAATTTTGACCTGTAAGAAAGGCATATCAAAGAGATGTACAACAATAAACAGCAAATTCAGCTTGCAGAGAGGTTGCATTTCCACTTTTATCATAGCTCTTCTAACTTCCATTCAAGCACTTTTTAAGGAGTTTAAAGTCAGCTTTTGCAGTCATGGAAGCAGAGAACACAGGCCAAGATCACAATGCACAATTAATACTTTTTTCCAGACCACTGATCTCTCCATATTCCTTAACAACCAGCAAGCTCAAGAGACACTTTTCCAACCCTGATGCCAAGTTAGGCTACAGTCCTCCAAACATGTGACATGAGAAGAGGCTCCATCTTTTTTAGGCTGTGTTACTGCTGAACAGTACTTACCCAGGGAAGGGAATCTCATATTCCTCTGCCCAATCTTCTTGCTCTCCTCCATAATAGTTACTGCCCAGTCTAGTTAGATCATGGCCTGTATCCTCACTTTCACTGTCACCCAGGGCACTGTCTGAACTCTCATTTCTTGGAATGTCCCAATCAATCCCTGGGGCGACTTTTTTCTCTACGTTTTCTCTGTCCCCATGGGGGACACGAATAGAGATTTTCTCTCTTTGGTCCTGCTCATTAAAGCAGTTTTTGTAGGTCTCCTGTCGAACAGAGTCCATGAATTTACAAAATTCACTAGGTGGTTTGCAAGCCTTTGTACACAGCTTTTTAGAAAACTCTAAACTACTGTTGTGAGCAAGAAGGTCCGTCGCTGCTTGCCCTGGAATATCATCAATAGTCCGGGTTTCAACTGAACTGTCATCAGTGAAATACTCGTCAAACAGGCTCATGCTCTCAGCACTGCACGGGTTTGGGTTCCAGCTCTGATGCTCACTAGCAACTTGAGGAAAGGGTTCAGCTGTCCCACAGTCTCTATTTTGGTCCTCAACAGTTTGTTTAGCTTCACAGTTCTGATCAGCAGACACTGCTGCCTCCGCTGCTGGCGGGCTGTGATGCCTGGCAATTTGTTCCACTACTGCCTGACTCCTCAGCTCGATGTCTGAGTCAGGTGACATGGAATCTCCGATGAGGAAAGTCACCTTTGTCTGGGCCTCGGCGGGGCAGGGGAAGGCGTCGCAGAAGAGCTTGTCGGGGGGTTTCTTCTCCACGGCGATGCCGGGTGTCCGCGTGCCCCCGCCCGTGGGGCTGCCCGGCTCCAGCCCCTCCTCGCCCCTCCACGCGCTCCCCGGGGCCTCCACTCCAGAGTCTGGCCCTGCAGCCGCCCCCGTGCACACCACAGTCTCCAGCTGGGTGTCCACGCAGGGCCTCGGCTGCTTCACATCCACGGCATCCTCCTGCCCGTCGTCGGGGACGATGGTTCTGCTCTCGTCGGAGGAAGTTTCCAGCTCTCCCTTGGGAGTGCTCTGCGTGTCTTCTCGCTCGTGCTGTGGAACCCCTTCTATGTTCTGTGCCAGGGAAGGGGGGCATTTGCAGTATTTACAGCTGCAGTTGGCGGTTCTCGTCTCTTCAGACTCCGTGGGCAGCAGGTTGCCCCTGTTCTTGTGCATCGTGACAAGCACATACTCAGACTCCTCCACTTCTCCCTTCTCCAGCGTGGTGGTGATCACAGTGCCGGGCATGACGATGGCCTCGTCCTCCCCGTTCTCTAGAAGATGTGTCTCTTGAAGTTCAGAGCATCTGATGAAGTAAGTGAGGAAGTAAAGCAATCTCTGGACCAGGTCGTGCCTTTTGCCAACCACAACTGTTTTTGCCAATCTCACAGGTGATCCGATAGCCCCATACAGGTCACCTAGGACAGGACATAAACACACAATTATTTGGCATCTTTGCAATAAATTATTCTCCTAACAGCAATTGTTGGGGCTGGTTTTCAAAGGCCAGGTCTACAACAGAGAAATACTAAAGCAGCAGAGTGATGACAGCTATGCTCTATTTTGTTTTCAACAGATAGAATCCCAAAGATGCTGTTGGTATCAGTCTGTAAGGTGAGCCACTGGTCAGGGGGACATCTGATCTCACACATCAGGGACCACCTCACTCCAGCTTTGGAGGCTCATCTCCTGGGATCCTTATATAGCCATGGGAGAGAGGAGGCATCTGCATCCACCTACCCTGGAGAGGCTGGAAACTGGGCTGAACTTTTACCCACAAGAGAAAGCTGTAAAAGAAGCAAACCTATGCCAGGAACGAGGGCAAAAAGTGATGGTGGCAGGTGCATGGCTGGAGCCAACCTCCTTCTGTTCCCCTCCCTGAGCTCTGCCATGGGTTGGATGGGGTGTTCTGACTGCATCCAGAGTCACCTGGGCAGGTGCCTGTGTGTTCTGGAGGTATTAGGGCACTGCAGGGACGAGGGGACAAGGGGCCCAAGAGGCCTCAAATGCCACTCTAACCACAGCGGGTCCCTCAAGTCCCATGAGCTCTGAAATCAAGTTCTTGCCAACTCCCTGACCATTCTTGCCTGTACCAGAACAGACAACCTCACAGAACTCTCCCTTCCCTTCCCTAACCAAATTCCAGGAGAGTGTGTGTGCAGAGCAGGGCATTCTGACCTTATCTCCCCTCCTCTGCTTGCAATGAGCAGACAGTATGACCAGCTACACTGCCTGGGCTTTGAGACCTTCCCAGGAGGTTGCTGAGCCATGATTTCCTGTTCTGCATCAATCCATTATATTAAGAGTGTGTTCATTTCTGATCAAAAGATGGATTTCCTCGATTTTCTCTTTCTAGAATGAGGCTTATTGACAGCAGCATCCCAAAAATTAAAAATGGATTTTCCTTCTAGATGGAGGGCCAGGGGAGAGCTGGAATCCTCCACCAGCACCAGGACAGGTGACCTTAAGGGACCCCACAGAGGTGACTAAAGAGGGCTTTACTTTTGGGCTAACATTTTACCATGCATAATGCCTTAAGAGACTAGAGCACATATAAAAAAAAAAATACAGTGACCACCTCTAAGCTGGAAATACACACTTTTTGTCTCATTTTGAATTAAGAAATCAATAACTTGGGAGGGAAGTAACAAGCATCATAAACCCATTCCTGTAAAGCTGGTTTAGAGGTGATTGCCACGTACCAAGCTGTGCCCACAGAGGGTTGTAGGGGTGGGTTTTGGCCAGCATGTCCACGCTCTGGGAAGAATGCTTCTCCAGGAAGATCCTTATGGGTGGCTGCCCGTTGGGCATGACGGTGGGGACCCAGGCCAGGTGGTTAGTCAGCACTGCAGTCAGCAAAGCTGGCAAAAACCTGAAAGCAAAACGTCCAGCACTGGGTTTTTTTTCCAGGTACACACTCAGGATGTTAAACTGACAGCAGCTCCACAGTCTCGATGGATCAAGGATTGCAGAAACAACCTGACAAAGTCAGCACAGATCATCCCTTCAGTCCTGGTTTTCAGGGAGAGAAGGGGTGGCTGGACCCTCCCTCCCACCCCTGCAAGGCTCTTTCTTAGAACACGCATTTAAAGTAACATGAAATTTTTACCTCTGTGGCATCTCAGTTCCTCTGTTTGGCAACAACTACGAGACTTCCTATTTTGCAAGTTTTACGCTGTGAAACATCTCAAAACCAACTTATTCTGTTCACTCTAAGAAAGCAGTGGCACTGTGTGGCCTCTGCACTCCAAGGAGATCCCAAACCCACAAGATCTGTGACTATGGATGAGAAGGAAGGCTGTCACTACCAAACCTGTACAATAGCTGGGTGCTGTGCTCGTTCACACAACTGTTGTGCAATTTCAGCACACAAAGCCACTCCTTTCAAAAATAAACCCCCCCAAAGTTCTGTAGCTCAGCCAGAGAAGCTGTGCCCTTATGCTGGCAGAACAGTTTTCACTAGCTAAGAAATTAAGGTTAAAAACCTTTCTGAAAAACGTTAACTATCTGATTTATTGCAATGATAGAGCATGGTCTCTGCTCCGTGGAGGGAACTTCCCTTCCCAGTCAGTTCTCCTGACAGGAGCAGGGCCCAGGAGCCTCCACACGCCAACAGATGCCTCAGCAGCTCAGGTGTGGGGAGGAAAACAGTCAAATGCCTCAAAATAACATTATTTGAATAGTTTACAAGCATCAGGAACCCTACAGCTTCCATGTAGCCAATTCCTCACTGGAGACAGCCGAAGGAGGGGAGGAGATTTAAAACTGGATTGGAAAGGATACAGAACATAATTTCTTCTTGCTTCCATCACTGTAAATCTTACTGTATTTAAAATAAAGCAAACAAACCCAAATAAAGGACCATTTAAATGTAACCAAGATATGTAGGGCTCAGAATGGCAAGGATCAGGATGGCCCAGGAAAGAAACTTCCACTGAAGCAGGAACTGATTTTAAGAAAACACATTTGAACCCCTCACAGTTCCCTGTGGTTTCCCCCCTTGCACTGGGGCAGGAGCAGGACCACACTGACTACTGGGGAGAGAAGAGATGACAAAGGTGGTGGCAGAGCTGGAGGATGGGAGCAGCAGCCCCTTCCCTGAGCCTCCCCTTCCCCCCCTGCAAAGGGAGAAGCAGCTGCTCTGCCAGTGCCATTCCCACCCAGCACACGTCCGTGCTCGTTTTAGGACCTCACTGGAGCCAAATGCTTTAAAAACTTCCCCTACTCGTGCCCTGGGGAAAGGGGATGAAGTGTTGACATAAGAGTAAATTTATCAGATTCTCCCCAGTTTATCAGGAACTTTCTCAGTTTTCAACACCCGCTCAGGGCCGGGGCCTGAGGCCAGAGAAGTGAGCACTGATCAGCACACCAGTGGCATTTATAATGATTTAAGGTTTAAGAGCAATTTGTGGTCAGACAGTATTACAGAAACAGCTCTTCCTGAATGTCTAA
The DNA here is from genome assembly GCF_003984885.1 of Neopelma chrysocephalum. NCBI lineage: Eukaryota > Metazoa > Chordata > Aves > Passeriformes > Pipridae > Neopelma > Neopelma chrysocephalum. The sequence continues at coordinate 14,728,164 of NW_020897720.1, forward strand.
CCCTGCTCATCATATGACAACTGATTCTGAAAGGTAGATTAGTGCATTTCGTAAGGTATGTTCACCCACTTCCAGACATCCACACCCATCACATGCTTCCTATGGATGTGTTTTAGATGTTCAGCCTCTACCAAAATTTAGAGGATTGTGGGGAAGCAGGAATGTAATGAGATGATTTCTTATTTCTTTTTTGTGTTAAAGAGAAAGTATTTATGGATGGCCTTTTGATTCTTTGACTGCCAGGATTTTAACAACCAATTCGAAATTCGGTTTGAAACGAAAAGGCACAACCACATATGTCGTTTAAAAACTAAAATCCACCGTACTGGTTCTTGGAAGCGTTCTCCATCAGGAAGGTGAACTCCTTCATGAAGCGATGGCAGAGCTGGTTCTTCTCAGGTGTCCCTGACATCATGGTGAGCCAGACGGGCTCCCCGATCCGGGGCATCGTGTACAGGTTGCAAATTGTCGTCCTAGAAAACAAAACCAAACCATCCAGCAGGCTAAACAAAAAAAAAGATACGAAAGGCAGAGATCCCAGCTTAAGGAATTCACTGCAACATTTAGTTCCAGCTGTCGTTTCTATCAGAAACAAAATTTCTCTCGTCCACCATCATCCAAACCATGTTGTTCGTTCAATAGTTGGAATTCACCCCTCACCAGGGAGAGCTGAACCTCACAGGTTCCTCCTGCATCCACCTGAACTGATCCCAAACACAGCAACACTCCCTGCCACAAGCCAAGAGCTGCCCTGCCCTGACTGCAGAAGGAATGATTTCTTGTTGCTGTTATGTCCTTGCTTTCTCCACTTCATTCAAAGCACACTTCTGCTTTATTTATGACTAGGACAAGTTTATCTATATCTGACTTATACCTTAACTTCCTCCTTGCTTTAAAAACTTGGTGTATCTCAAGGCCAAACCCACCCAAGTGTGATGTGTAGAGCAGGGGAGCAGCTCACCTCTTTAGCTTTAAATAGAGAGTGTGAGAGTCAAAGTCACCCCATGGCTGTTCAGGTTACACACTCACCCACATCCTTTCTGACTCTACAGAGGACAGTAAATCTATGATTAAAAATTTGGTTCTGCAGTAAAATACCAGATTAAAACCCCTCAGATTACTGTTAAACTCTTGAAAATCTAAACTAAATTATAGTTTAGTTTTAACTACAAAGCCTCCGTTATGACACTATGGGAACCTTTATTTTTATCACAGTAAAAATGTAAGCCCGAAAAAACCCAAAAGAACAAGGGAAATGACTGATCAATTCAAGTTTCTCCCCACTTAATGCACTACTTTTTCTAGATGAGGTATTTTTGTTTTACAAGACAAAGATTTACATTATCCCATTATCCCTAGTACCACCCCCTGGTTTATAAAGATCTTCTCTGCATATCTTGGTCTCAAAATTTATGGACACTTCCAGAAGTAAAGCCATGGCTGTGCACGCCAGGCAGGCAAACACACTCGAGCAGCAGCTGCCAAATCTTCTGTGGTTTAGTGTTTAAAGTGCAACTCCCAGGAAGTGAGAGCAGCATGTCAGCAGCAGCACAGCACATCCCAGCCCTGGCACGGGGGCTCCCAGGGGAGGAAGGAGTTACCCCTCAGTTATTTGGCAGAGAAGCAGCTGGGTGGGGACAAGACCCCCAGAGCAGCTCCCCAGAGGGCACTGAAGGTGACTGGAGTCACTGGGGCTGCTCCAGAGGGAGGGAGGGGAGGGGGCAGTGCCATTCTCTGCCTTATTTTTTCCACTGGTGTTCACCACATACAAAATGCATTCTGTGCGCTCACAGTAGTCCAAATCAACCCTGTCTTCCTCAAAGGTTACCACTTCAGACCCTCCACTGCCAAAGGCATGATGAGAACACCAGAAAGCAGCCAGTGGGCTGGAGAGAGGGACAGCTGAGTTACCTTTGCACTGCCCAGCCCCCAGAGGCTTTGCTGGCTGCTGGGTCACTGCTCCATGTTACCCCCTGCTCCTGGTCCTCTCCTGGCAGGAAAGCCCAGCCTGGTGACAGACTGGGCACAAAGTCCTGCCAGACTGGGCACGAGTGGGGCACCAGCACTGCCACATGCAGGGGACAGGGGGTCTCTGGCAGCACAGGGGCTCGGGGCACTGGGATTTCATTCCTCTGCAGGAGCAAGCTGGGACTAGGGATGGGATTATTAAGGGAAAGCTTTCTGTTCACAGCTCATTAACTGGAGGGGATGTTAAAGAGGCCCCAGGAAAAGGAGAAACCCCAAGTCCAGGGGCTTCAAAGCTCAAAACAAGTCTCAAGACCTACACCCCCCAGACACAGCTGACCTGAGAAGCTGAAGATAAACAGCAGAATTTAACGTAAAATACAGCTTGTTTCTCCTTCCTATGCAAACTAACCCGAGCCAAGCCTCTTGCAGCACGGCTGTTTTGAAAAAAGAAACTACTTCTATACTAAAACCAACATATTAAAATATTTGTTTTCGTTGAAAAGATAGCCTGAGTCTTGTGATTCGTTATTTACTATTCTGGTAACCCTGGCTGCATCTGCAGCTGATAGTGTTTCCTCCGAGCCAGATCAGATTGCCCTGGCCCCTGGCCAGCAGGCATGTGACTGCAGTGCAGGGAACCCTCCATGCCAGCGCAGGCAGCAATGGCACAGAGACCAAGGGCAAGGATTAACTGCTTCCCAGCTCTGCAGACACCCAGGGAAACGCTCCCCTGCCAGTAAGGAAAGGGCAAAAACGAAAACAAAACAAAACATAAAAACCCGAGAAACCCTCCCCGAACACTGCAGGGAAGTTAACTGGATTTTAAAAAACAGCAACCATTAAAAACCCAGTTGGCCCCTCTCCTCTCAGCCATCTGCAGCAGGAGACCCCCCTCCTCCCTCCCTCCCTCGCCGCCCCCACACACCAGCAAAAGGGAAAGTTCAGTTAATGAGAGACTCTGCTCTTTTGAGGGTTCCAGCGCATTTAAATGGGTTTATATTTGGAAACGCCTCCGGGAGGCTGAACTCCAGCCCAGAGCTTACAGGCACCTCAGCCCCAGCACTGCAGCACCGGGCACAGGGGCCGGGGGAGCCCCTCAGGAAACACCTTAACATCCCACAGGGCGGGAGAGCCAACTGCCAAGTGCAGAGGAAGCCCTGAGCAAACCCCTCCCCAGTCCCTCCGGGGTCTGCCCCAGCGGGCACAGATGGCACCGAGGCAGCAGCCCTGCTCCTGCAGACACCATGGCACAGCACGGCTGCTCCTGCCTCACCCACACACACCCCAAACCAGCCTGGCCTTGGGCCCGCATTTCAGTACCAGTCTGAGACATCTTTCCCTGGTGCTGTGCAATCCAAACGAGCCAGACAGCTCCTCACGGATGAGAGCATCCTGCTGCAACCCCTTCCTTCCCAGGGAAAACACACGGACCCCCAGCACTGCGCCCCCAGAGCTGCTCTGCTATTCAGGAGCCGCAACACAACGGCAAAGAAAAAACACCAGCGGCTTATAAAGCTTCATTCACATGCATTTGCTCCCTTATCCTCATTTCTTCCTTCCAAGGATGGTTTTTCCTTAAAAAGGAGCAAGTGAACAAAGGCAATCCCCACTGCAGGGAGTGCAGGAGCAGGGGAGCCCCCGCGACTCCGTGCCCGTGCTGGCACCACCGAGCAGAACGCACCAGTCAGTTCACAGCAGCATAAGCTGCTTAAAAATTACTGGCAGAAAATAGGATCAAATCTGTCTGCCAGAAAGCAGAGAGAGGTGTTTCCCCAGGCCCCGAGATCAGGGTTTCCTTGCCAGCCTGCGTCTGTGCCACACAGGTATTAGTCAGATGCATAATCTGTGTTATCAATGTGCTGCGCCGGCCTCGGGGACTGGGGGAGCTGAAATGTTTATGCAAGTACAGTAGCTTATTTCATAAGTCATGTGTCTGCACAGCTGACATCCACAGAGAGTTCTAAGCCTCTAAGTCAGGTGTTAATAGCTAAACCCATCAGTGCTTTAGAAAATTAAAAAACTGCTGTAAAGTGACTAATGATGCGAGGGTAGGCCTGGAGCTGGGCACCAAATCGATGGCAAATTTATCAACAGCATCCATTTGCAGAAGCAGCCTGGGCCTTCCAGAGAAGGCAGCTTTGTTTTTCCCTACATGAGACAACAAGAGCAAAGCAAGGGTCTATTTTGCTGTCTTTTCTTCTCCCCCTCTATCCTCCAGTAGCAGCAGATAAATGCCTGCTGACCCTGCAGGCAGCTCCCTAAAATTTCTGTTGCAGGCAGTGGGGTGACCTCCAACCACAGCCCCTTTCCTGCACGCTCCCTCCTCCCTTCTCTGATCAGCACAGCAGCACATCCCCCACGCCCCACTCCTCTGAGGTTATTCTGAACACCAGACTGCACATCAGCTACTCTTGGGCACCTCTGAAAATGTGGGGGTTTTAAAGAAAAACAAACAAACAAACCAGATTCTCCTTTAAAGCCACCCCAAGACCAACCAGACTGCAATGAGTTAAACCAGCACGGGATTACATTTTAGAATCACCAACCCACTGAAGTCAGCACCCTTCTTCCCTCCAGCACAGTTTGCTAAGAGGGCAGGAATCAACACAAGTCTCAGGTTCACCAAAGGACTCGGCTCCTGACTTCCCCGTGACTTCAGTGGGAAAGCAGACGCCTAAAGAGATAATAGTGTCCTAAATGGGTTTGCTGAACCTGTGCCAAAGCATCTTTGCATCCAGCCTGCAGTATTTAAATATGCCTCTTGCTTCTTACCAGACACATCCTGCATGGCTTGGAAAAGCAAGGGGCTCTTGCCTGTCACAGAAATGGGGATATCACAGGGGCACAAGGACCCTGCCTGGGCTGGGGGCACTGGCTGCTGCCCACCTCTGAATGCAGTCCCTTAAAAAAGCCAACAAAACCCAGAATTGCCAAAGGCTGCTGCCCCAGGAAATTAATTTCCATGAAATTAAACTGGATTTAATTTACCTCGTTACACTATTAAGGAGTAATATTTATATCACCATGGAAACCTCTGCATAAAACTGGTGGTTGGACACATGCTCCCGGTGCTGGTTATGCAAGGGCTGTGTCATGGGAATGATCCCAGCTCCTGGTGTGCAGGAGAGTGCCAACCTGCACCTACCTCCTCAGCTTGTCCACAGCACCCTTCCTCATCCCATCCCAGCTCCACACTGCTCAGCTCCCCTCCAGGAGGAAAAGCCAGCGTGGGGGATTTGGCTTGTGCTTTCAGGGTTGTTATTCCTCCTTTTGACTCGGGATAAGTGCCCCTCCCCAGCCCTCTGGAACTGTTTAACTTGGAAGGACAAAGGAGAACGGGCAAAGTCCGCTGGAGGTATCTTGAGGGGGAATGTTTTGGGGGGAGATTTGGGCAAACAGCTGGGGGGGAGGGGGTGTAAGAGAGGGTGGGAAGGCAGAGAAATGGCTCAGGGAGGGAGCAGGGGGGAGAGGCAGAGCAGAGCAGGGGGAGCAGAGAACCACGGCGGCTGCTCCCAGTTGCTGAACTCGTCTCAGGCCCCTGGGCAGGATCAGCGGCTCCCAGTCACGAGCTCCCTCTGCTCCCTCTCTTGGCACAGCTGATCCCATCCACCTCTCACCGCAGGCCCACGTGCTCCCTCTTCCCTGCCTCCTGTCCCTACAGAACATATCCTCTGCCCTTCCTTGTGACTGCCTGGAGCTTCTAAAAAAAATAAAAAAAATATACTGTGCCTTCATCCTGCAGCACCACCTAATCCATGGCACTCAGGTAGTACGTGGAATTGTGGAAAAGTAAGTGAGCCCTCAGGATCCTTCACTGTTAGTAAAATACATCCTGATGTCAGGATTTTCTTTTTATAACATCAGAGCACTGTCTTCAATAACGTCTTTAAAAAGTAGCTCTACAGTGGTTGTAAAAGGAAGCACCCTGCCACTCCCATCTGAGAGGAGATGAATCACTCAAAACAGATGGATTTCATCTTAATTCCCTCCCCCCCCATGACTTCAACTATGGAAAGAAAATACAGCTAAATGCCAGGGATGTGCTTATCTGTGTTATTTGTATATTAACTGTTGAACAGAGAGGCTCTGCAGGTACTGATAGCCAGAGATTACAGCACTGCATTTTACTGTGGGAAAAGACAGCTCTCCTTTTTCCTACCTGGTTATCTGAAACACCTTTAGAGCACAATTTAGAGCGGGGTGAGCTTTGCTCACACATCATTTCCAAAACATGGCTTTGCAATGCTTTTCCCCCTCTCAACGGGCCATAAAAGATAATTTAAGAGGTCACTGTGAGCTCCATTACCACCTAAAGCACAGAAAACATTGATCATCTGTGCCCTGTTCACACCAGCCCCTGATGGATACACACACTTGGCAAAATCTGAAAACACAGACAGGCCAGAATGGCCTGATATCACCAGACCTTTGCCGTACTTACACTTGCAGAAGACTTTACACATCGTAAGTTACTTATCCTGCACTAAGAAGGTCCTTCTAAAACAGACTGTGCTTTTGAAGGAACAGACAAAAGTCACACTGCTCACCTGAATTCATTGAGGGCATCCACAATCCTGTTATAGGCCAAACTCCGCTGGCTGGCATCAGCTGATCTCCGGCTCATCTTCATAGCCTTGAAAGCAATCATTAAACAGATGAGTAACACAGAGCTTCAGAGGCACAGAAGATGGAAAACAAAGTCATGTGTTTGCCTCTATCTTTCATGCAACTGGTCATGCAAAAAATTTATTTAAGTGATAAAATGATGGTACAAGTGCCAGCTTTCCTATCTGAGGGAAGACAGGTGAGGCACATTTGCAGCTTCTGCTTCTTCTGTGCATTTCATCATTTAAGGCACAGAAGGGCTCAAAGTTTTGACTGCAGTGATGCAATTCCTACACCCAAGAGCAAGTTGGTCCCACCTTTTGTAACTAGCAACAGGAGTTAGGAATTAAATCTGACAGGGCTGGGGGAACACAGAGCAGTACAAGGGCAGGAATCCAAAGCGAGCGTGTTTACCTGTTCTATTGCACTCTTCAGTTTGTTCATGTGACTCTCAAAAAGAGGGAAGTGTGAGAAGAAGAACTCGTTGAATTTGTTGTTTTCATCTTCATCTCTTGAGAGTGAAAAAATAACCCCAATTGCTATCTTTTTCTTCCTAACAATTCCCGGGCTTGGACCAGAGCTGTCATCTGACAAGTTGAAACTTTCGTCCATGGACCTTGGAGCATGAAAAAAAGAGAAAGTTAATGTAATCCACTGCTTAAAGTTGTACCTTGGTTTGCTGTGTAATTCAGTTCTTGAACATTTAACTTCAGCAAACACCTTCTGTTTGCATGTGTTGTCAAATCATCACCTTGGACAACATCCACTCTGTGATTTTTTACAAGCAACCATTAACTGATCCTGCAATCACAGAAGCTGGAACCGGATTGAAAGCGTTTGTGGGATCAGAATATGGTATTCTAGTTCTCTCCCATCTCTGCCAAGAATTTGTGTTGTGAGTAGGATTTTAGGGCTTCTTATCCTCAAAAACACAGCCTACAGATTTACATGCTGCTGAAGGCTTTCCAGTTAGTGCAAAACAATGAATTGCATGAGGAAAACAAGAGACTAAAAAAGATCAGCCTGACTTACACCTCTGTCAATACCCCACGGAGAGCAGCAGCGAGCGCAGATGTACATATGCAAGAGCAGAATCAAGCTGACAACGGGGGAAAATGTATGGGCAGCAACCAGCAATTTGAATTCCCAGCTCACCATCGAGGGAAGACCCCGTTCTCCAGGCTGGTCGTCTGGCTGCGACGCCAACGCCGCTGGTAGCTGCTAGCACAGCTTTTGTTAAACGAGGAGCCCGGGGATGGGAACGGAGTGATGAGCAGACTGCTAAGAGATGCTGCAACAACAAGAGGAATAAATAAAAATCTCTCCTCAGAAGAAAGAGCATTTGGAAAATAACACCAGCAGCTAAATGAAGCCCCTCAAGATATACCGGTGTTGCTTCTCGAGCGCTTTCTCTTTTGCTTATCGGTGTTTCTTATCTAAAAATAACCAGTTTATAATGACATTAACAAGCCATACAAGCACTACAAGGGTGGCACAGTCCTGCAGCTTTACATAAGAAGCAACACACAGGCTGTACCTTGCTCAGCAACCTGAGTATTGGGAAATAAATTCTTTGTGGAAAGGAATAATGTTGATGACATCCTTTATTAGCCCTTCCAATCCTAACCCAAGTGCCCAACATCCCGAATTTGAGAGGAGGAAAGGGGTGTTTTGGAGGCAAATTCATGTTTTAATGTCATTGTCAGGGAATCACAAAGTCACAGACTGGTTTGGGTTGGAAGGGACCTTAAAGCTCATCTTGTTCCAACCCCTTCCACTAGACCAGGTTGCTCAGGGCCCATCCAACGTGGCCTCCCTGATTTGGAAAGGAGATGGCAGCAAGCATTGTTTAGAAATGCTGCAAGCTCATTTCAATATTTAATCTGCTTTGCTTTAATAATTGGCCCTGCTGTCAGGTTACCTGTGAGGTGCCTGAAGCACCATTTGTTCCTGTACAGAGAGGTATCATTAATGTTACACAGAACAAGCCACAACAATCCCATTGGAGCACTATTTGCTGATGTGCAGAGATCCCAGTGACCAACATTACTGAGTCTTTTTGGAGTGCAGGGGGTTAACACACGGAGCTGCCATTACCAGATCTTGCTATACCGCTGTCTCTGTCCTCATTCTGCTCCCTTCCAGGCATATCCATAGGGTTGCTATGAACTGTAAAACAAGGAATACCAATTAGCAGGGGAATATACTGTTCCTTTCTTGTTTGCAGATCTCCATGTAATTAATGAAACAAAAACATGCTCATTAATTCAGATCAACAGCACTGCACAAGGCCATCACCAAGAAAGGCTGCTTAGCTGAACAAGCCAAAACACTTATCTGAGAAGCCTGTATGTGTTTTTCTCCAGTCCATACACCTATTTTAGTGCAAACTGAAACTAGTACACTTTGTTTCTTTACACAGATAATTTTCAATGAAATTTTAATGTACCAAGAGGATGTTGGTCCCACTGGTAGTACTCCGTGTATGGACAAAAAACCACCAAAACCCAAAATGAACACAACTTCATTCATGTACCAGCTTTCTCAGGTATTATAAATGTAATTTCATAAGGATTTTCAATGCTGTCTTGAAGAAAATATTACTTTTGAGTTGTGAGCAGTGCATTGGTTGTTCAACTAAGCCAAAAGCTGTCCAGATTCAGAGTCTGCATATACACAAGATCAAAAGTGTCTCAGGCTCAATGGTCTTTAAATGTGATATATTTTACAAATGTGTGTGTGAAATAAAACTACTCAGCCATGGAAATAAGACCCAGCCCCTAAAAGCAAGAAATGTCCATTTTGAGTAAATCTAGGTTAGGTTTAGTTTTTACAGTTTGGTTGAAACCAGTCCAGATTAAATTAGCTTGACACCATTGTGAAATATTATTTCCAGAAATACAAAATCCATATTTAAATATATGTTTTCAAAACAAAGCAACAAAACAACCCCAATGAGGACTATTAAATGCCTGTTGTCCTCTGGGGATTTAAGGAATGTATCCAAAAAGGTAAGAGAGCAAACATCGCTGCCCGTTTTTTGTATTTAAAAAAAAAAAAAAAAAGAAATCTTATTTCCAGGGCTGAACTACAAACGCCCCCCCAGTTTGTCACCCAGCTAGACTAGCCCACAGCACACAGCACACTGCAAACCTGCAAAGAAAGAGGCGCTCCGGATGAGGCGGAGCGGACCTTGCTCTGAGAATGCCCGCCTGGGGCTGCAAAGCTGGGAAAGACCTACACGGCAAAACGTAAAATACACATGAGAGAATGAGGTTAGTAAAGCAGAACAGTCCCTAGGGAGGGGGCCAGGGCAGGGAGAAGATATGAGCCAACATAAATGCAGAGTAACGTAGGCAGAGAACAGCTCTGAGGCCTGACAAGAAGGCTGGTGTGAGGGTAAGTCCTGCAGTTGGACGGCACAGTACTTATAGAATTCACATAATAGACCCAGCTTTCCAGTGTCTCCCATACAAGGATGAGGTTTCTCAAAAGGGCTTCTTTTTTTTAAGGTTGAAAAATGATTAATTTATGCAGGCTCAAAGCCTGACTTGATCACAAACAGGAGATTCATCATGGAGTATAATGTTTGTTTTAACATCCACAGTGGTGGGGTGGCTGGGAACACTGGTGCTGAAGAGGAGAGGGGAAGGGGGAGAAGGCAGGCAGGAATTCATCTTAGTAGAACCAACAGAAAATTATGGGCTGAAGTAGTTGTTCTGAGAACAGTCAGTACATCAGTTGAGTGAAATGATCACAGAGAAAATAAATGTTAGCAGTCTCAGTAGTTCATTTTAAAACTAATACTGGGTTGTAGATATACCAAGAAAACAGTGTATTTACTGTACACAAAGTCAGAAAAAGCACTTTAATGAGTTAATTGCCAGCCCCTCTCCTACATGTGAAGCCAATGCCCACTCAAAGTTTTTGGATTATACAAAACACGAAGGCTGCACCTCAAAGCTCCCTTCCATTCTCTCAGGCCTTCACTCATTAAAGGGAACACATGACCAGAGCTGCTGGTTTGTTTTTTCAACCAGTGTATCTAAAAAAAGCACGTTGTAAATAGTTCCCAACCAAAACACATAGACCCTTCTCCTGCCACAGGTGAGTCAGGAGCTGCTGAGCACAGTTGTTAGAAACGCTGCAGTTACAGATTAACTCCTTTCCCCACTTTGCCCAGGGTTCCCTCTGTGCTCAAATGGGAACTGTAAACAAACACTGCTGAAAACTTGTGCAGCTCAGTCACAAAGAAAACTTCAGCATCCTCTCCTTGCAGGCAACCTCGTGCCTCTGGCCACACACCCTTGCTCCGAGGTGCCCACACCTCCTGGGCAGCTCTCAGGGCAGCCACTGGGCTGCTTGGAGGGGAAGAGTCACCCTCACCCCAGAGCTGGACACAGGAGGCACTGCCTACACCTGAATCACACCGAGTCCTCTCCTAAGAGCTGCCTTATCTGAACTGGAACTTGCAGTTTAGATCTCTCTGGTGATACAGCAAACTTTTGCCAAGCACAAACCACAGCAAACCCTAAAAGCAGGTGAAGTGATCTCCTCTCTCTTAGATCAGGCACCTCATGCACTGTAAAAAAATCACAATTGAAGTCTGAAAGGAATACTGAATATTAAGAAAAATGCCACCTCTTAAACTATCCTTAGTGAGTTCAGGGAGCATTTAATAGATAAAAAGTTCTTGCAACCTTAATTGGCTTCCCTTATAGATGGACTGTTGGGAATGACTTTAATGAGGTATACAGCTCATGAGCCTGAAAAGCATTTAAGCCCATGCCTAGGAGCAGTCTTATCAAAGTCAGTGTGAAGGAGAGAAGTAAACACTCCCAAGAATTAGGACCACATCAAAGTCAGAAACCCAGTTAAGAGTAACACAGCCATCAAATCCACTCCTCACTTCCAACCCTATAAAAGCATATTTTACATAGAGCAGCATTCTGGAAAGCAATTCTAAAAAGAAGCCCCTTATTCCACCTACAACAGACATTTGCTTGGAGAGTCAACAATCAAAATGAAGGGAAAGGGAGGACGTGCTGCAGAGCCATGAATCAGGTGGCTACTACTGGAATGAAGCACTGAAGCCCAGTATCTCTACTATCATCTCAGCTGTTCCCAAAGGGAAGAGCGAAGACCTTCCCCTCTTTGCTATCTAATGTTCATGGGGCCTCCACCCACAGCCCTTCCACGGAGGCTGAGAACCAAGGATGCCAGATGGCTTCTCAACACTGCTTAACTCCCATGGCCAGACAGAGGAGAGAACACAAAGATACTCTGTCTAATCTGATCCAAAGCTGCAGCACAGCTGTGCAAGGTTAGCTGAGACTCGGAGGAAACACGTGGCCACACGTGCTCAGGTGGGCAGAGTACAGAGCAGAATGAGAATTATTAACGAAAATAAAACCAGGGAGCTGAGCCAGGCACAATCAATCCTGCCTGACCCCAGACGTGCTGCTCAGGATGTTCTACAGAATGTTATTTTCCAACATTTTCTGTATTTGCACTGAAGTATATCTAAATATTTCTATTATGTATTTTATATACACATATACAGCTGTGTATACTGAGCTACTGCTAATTCCCTGAACAGTCTTGATTCATTCTCCTCTGAACTCCTCCAACATTAATTTTCTATTACATCTTTAGCTTTTTTTTAAATGTGATTCTATTTAAAAGACTTGCATATTCTAGAACCTATGATTACTCAATTAAAGATATCAGCAAATAAAATCTGTTGGTAATTACCTATATTCCCAAGAAGTCCATTCATAATTGTACTGTGGTCAGGCTTTAATGTATTGCTGTCTTGATTAATGAACTCAAGACTGTCCTGCAACCTATAACAAATATAAAACATTTAAACCAGAGATTTGCATTTCAGTAGAACAAAATGTTATTCATTACAGCCTGAATGGAACAGACAAGGTAAGAACACAGGCTTCCACTAGGAAAAGCTTTCAGAGCATAAGCCATGTTCTCAGGTGGGTCAGTTAACACACAGAAAACTAAACTCTGAAGCCAGATATTTTTGTAACACCTTTTTTTTCATCTTGGACTGAATTTCCCCTGTTGCAGGCACTTCTGTACCTTACAATATCAAGCACGGAAGGAATGGTTCATTCATTCACTGAGAGCAAACTGAGGTGAAGACAACCGTGAGGGGAAGGTGAGGACGCTACTGACAGGATGTAACAAGAAGTTACTTTTTTAGAGAAAGAATCTGGAGGGTCCAAAATAAGTCTTGTGTGTTCCTACGTTCAGCTGCTGATGTGCAATGGCTACAGGCTGGGAGGGACTCACGTGTTGAGGCTGCCGTAGATGCTGCTCCCGGTGCGGGCTGTGAACACCTTGCTGAGCATGAGCTGGGGAGGTGAGCTGAGGAAGGTAGGAGGGGAGAATTCAGTCAGAAACAGTGCCAAGGCAGGCCTGGCTTTCCATTCCACAACCCCCCAGATTTTATAGACCTTCACACCACACAATGGCCTTTTGTTTCAAAAGTGACATCAGAATAAACGATAAGGCAGACACAGAAATCCCTTTTACTCTGCACTTGTGCCATTCAGTTCAGTAGGCAGGAGCACTAAGGAGTCTTCTGAAAACACCAGCAGCAAAACATTAATCTTACCGGATCTGGTGAATTTTCAACGTGGAGCCCTTGTAGCTCATGGCCACAGAGCCAAACATCATCTCTCCAAGCATGTTGGCATCTGAGGAGCACCGAGAACCCTGCAAAAAACAAACCCAACAACATTTGGGTTTAAGCATTTTAGAAGCACACTTCTGTTAGGGGGTGTAAAAGACAGGAAAATATTCTTTATCTAAAAGATAAACATGCAAAATATCACTGTTGAACATGCTAAGGTGAACAGCTTAAAGAAGACAATGCTAGCACAGAAAGTGATCTTCATATTGGCTGTGAGCTCAACCACTAAAACCATCCAAGAAACCTAACCCATCTGGGAGAGGGGAAGCAGATTCCAACTGCATTGAGCCAGGGGACTAAAGTTTTAAGAATGAGATAACACACCTTGCTGAATAAAAACCATTAAGCTTAAACCTTGCCTCTCCTTGACAAGAAGAATCACCAGTTCACTGGAGGTCTTAGACAGACTGTGCACTGGAGCCAAGATGCACCAGTGTTTTCTTGACAAACACTGATTCACAACTTATCCTTGGATGGTATTTTTATGGGATGACTCTTTCCCTGGTGCTCCCGTGATGGTACCAGCAAAGAGCTCCAGCATCATGATGCCAGGCTAAGGTTGTGCAGTTCCTGCTTCTCCGTTGGCAAGAGCTTGCTGTAAGGCACCAGGCTAAATACCAGAGGGCTGTCACTATGCTGCATCACAGGCTAGGCCAAATTCTGCAAACAAAACCCTAAAATTAAAAAATCACTCAGGGCAATCAGCTGGAGATGACTGTTCTGCTGACTGTCACCTCATTTGTGTACTTTCAAAGGCTGAGATTACTGTCCCTTAGTCCAGGGCTGTCTCATCTCTAGGCTGGCAGATATTAGTGCTGGGTCTCCACTTGTGCCTTGCCCTGACTAATTTAAAATATGGTGATCACTGACTCACAGAGCTCAGCCAGTTCACAGGTGACTACTTTGGTACTGTGCAAGACAGCAACACATTTCCTTCAAGATGTGTGATAGCATTCCACTTCCTTGGAGTAATCCTTCCCAAAGATCCCTAAAACCAGTCACAGAAACAACCCTGTGCTTGGAAAATGCTAAGTGCCATGTGTTCATACTCCTTATCCAAGCTCTGAACAACCAGGATCCTCACCCAGATTGCTACACAGGATTGGAATACAGAATGATGGAATGGTTTAGGTGGGAAGGGACCTTAAAGCTCACCCAGTTTCACCCCCTGCCTTGGGCAGGGACACCTCCCACTAGACCAGGTTACTCAGAGCCCCATCCAACCTTTCCTTGAACAATTCCAGGGATGGGGCAGCCACAGCTCCTCTGGGAAGCCTGTGCCAGTGTCAGACAGCGAGCCCAGAGCACAACCAAGGACAGGGTGTCCCCACCACGGGCTCCCACCAGCAGCAAGGAGGGCTGTGAACATCCCACTCGAGGTTTCTGCTCACACTCACCCGCAGAACAAGGGCAGGAACAAGGAAGTGCTCATCAACCAAAAGGCAACACACTTACAACACATCTCAATTTTTAGCTCTTCTCAAGCACTCTCAATTAAGATGATGATACTTTAACAGCCATACTATTAACCTCTGAAATCTGCTATCCCTGCAAGAATCACTAAAAGCAGCAACCACAGTTATAAAAATGAGGATACAATTGGAAGGTTTGTTAGTGTTCAATGACAGGGCAAAACCTGATCATTAGCTGGGCCTCGGTGAAATTTCCATCTGCACCTCCCAGGATATCCCAGTGCCCAGGTGCACTGCAGGCACTACTGGAAAAACCAGAATTTAAAACCAGTCAGTATGACCCAGCAGCTCCAAGGAAATCCCAGCACAGATGTTAATGGCTCTAGGAAATAACAGGTTTGCCAGCATCATGAAATCTTGACTTGAGAACACTGCAAATTACTACAGCCACACACTATGATTGTTGGGTTTAAATCTGTTGCTGATCTCCAAATGAAGGACACAATTCTGATTAAATGTCAAGCCCTTGATGGTCGGTTTTGATTTCAACTTTCTGCTGTTGTGAAAATCTAATTCTAAAGCTGAGGAAAAATACTTTATCTTAAAGTATTGATTTTCTTTGTCAGGCAACCAAATTAAAGTGAAAATCAGCTGCTTTCAAATTTAATTGCAGGGGTTTCCCTTTCCTTTGAAAGATAGACAAGCACTGCTGAAGGCAAAGAGCGTGATAAGATGTGCCCATGGCCTGTTCAGTCTGGCATTTCATCTACACTTAATAACAATAATTTTACCCTGCGTAACAGAAGACACATATTTAATGCATTTAATATGGAAACACTGTTACAGCCCAACTCTTCGGGCCTCTAATGCTGCAAAATAAAGGTCACTCAAGACCAAAGTAGAGTGCAATCAACTGAGGAAAGGGGTTAAATATTAAAAACTCAAACAAAACGTAGCCAAGGAGCATCTGGCAAAAAGGGCACAACCAGCAGCACTGCCAGCCTGGCCACAAACCAACTCCCCAGGTCATGGTTACAGCTCACATAAAAACTGATCATAAAATACCCACAAGTGAGTGCACATTAGCATATTAGAGGCAGTAACATGTGCATGATCTGGAAATTACATTTCTGAATGTATTTACAGCATTTAATATTCCCCCTGCTGTACATACTGTCCTGTCAATAACCAAGTGCATCTGAAAATTAAAAATGAAGAAATAAACGTCAAGTGTTGTGATCAACAAATCTGAAAGACCTTCAGTCCTGCCTGCACTGGCAAGAACAAGGGGCAACATCAGTGCCATAATGTGCAAATAATTGTGGGCAAGCTTGGAATCATGTCCAGCTTCATCTTAATGGATTCTAATCATATTTTGAGGGATCTGCATGGGACATAATTACAAATATGGAAGCCTGGAACAAAACCCCCGTGTTTCACATTGCACTTAAAGTTGCTTATATATAGTCAAAGTGTATTTAAACAAGAAAACATAAAGAACTATTTTAAAAGTCCCATAGCATTGTATTATTTGAGCTTCCATTTACAGCTTTACGAAAAACCCCGAACAAAACAACTTATAAATACTGCAAATACATTAAGTAACCTCTGAGGTTACAGACACAGCAGTGAGAACATAGGAAATGCCAGGCTGAGTGATGTCTGGACAAACTTACTTGGGCCCTTCTGCAGACCTGATACAAACTTTTATTGGGCATTAAAGAATTCTTGTGTTTATAGCTCTGTGCTCACTTGCTGGGGAAGCCGGGAAGGGGTCTGATGAATGCAGTGGATAGTTTACAACAAATATGTTGTGGAAGACCAACTTCAGCTGGAAGTCTGTGGCACAGTCACATAGCCAGACATCAGTTCAACTCAGTAAGACTCTGAGTGATACACATGAGGAAGTGAGCACTTAAAAGGGGAAACTTTCCACAGTTTTATAACACACTGTCATGCCAACCACTAAAATTAATTTCCTTTAATAACACTGACCACTGTTTGGACAGAGCCTGCCCAGGTGGAGAGACAGTTTCTGGATAGTGGGGGACATCGTTTTTCTTGGGCACACAGTGCACAAAGGAGGTTACTCTGTGCTGGAAGGGAGCTGCTCACAGAAATGTCTCTCCCTTTCAGAACCGCAGTTAAATGCCCTTCCAGGAAGGGAGGAACAGAAAACAGATCTTCAGCCACCTTACCAAAGCTGTGGAAAAGAGTGTGATGAGAAAGAGAAAACAGGAATACACAGCTCTCCAAATATAGCAGGAGCTAACGTGACAGTGGGAGAGTCAGCACTGGAAGGTTCTTCATTTCTATCTACGGGAGATTAAGACATCAGTAGTACTGTACTTCAGAGCAGGTTGTGGAGATAGCAGCTTCCCTCAAACACACAATTACTTCATTACAAAGAGTGGAAGGGCTTAGTTCTATTTTAGGGTGGCTTAATATAAAACACTTGTGATCCATGGAAGGAGAGATGGCAGAAATATATCTGTGTCAGATGACTCTAGCTACTCTCATGGCCAAAATCTCTTATGTAAAATGGAACTCAAGTGCACTGAATCCCTTGTTATAAAGCTGTTACACAGACAGTCCCTATAGAAAGTGTGTCTCTCTGTTATTTCCCTGGCATTTAGAAATACAGTAAAATAAACTACTTCATCTACACCGAGATATTTGGGCTGAGTCTGATTGTACTGAACGAGGGGCATCACCTGGGTCATGAGACACAACAAATGCCCTGGAGAAATCACTGCCACTCAAGACACATCCCGAGAGAACCAGCTGGCTGGTTTCAGACTTGGTCAAACCCAAAGCTACAGCATCAACCATTCCTGAGTGAGAACCAAAGCCTGGTTCTGAATGAGACCTGCACTCCAGCCTCTCACTTCAAGCATTTTACAACAGTCAGAACCTCACCTGCTCGTGGTACTTGACATGGGTTATGCAAACAAAAAAGAAATCAAAAGTGACTCACCTGGTATTTTGGGCATTGTTCTTTTGGATCAGAGAACGAGGAGGATGAATTGATTGAGCTATCCAAGGAAGAAGAGCTGTCTCCTCCAGGCTTCAGTTGGCAGCATTTCCCAAACACTCTCACCTGAGCATCACTGCAGAGTTTCTGAAATAAAGACAATACATGTGACACACTAAGATCCACGACCTGAAATCACTGTTAGCAGCATTGTACTTACCTGTTTAGGCAAGATATTTGACAGTTGAAAGGCTTATGCCCCAGAAAAACAGGTAAGAGAACATATATCTGTGTCTACTGCAGCCTGGCTGTACAAAGAAAACTGAGCTCCTTTAATTCCAATTAGCCAGGAGACAACAGGTTGTTCCAGCTCCGTTTTCCTGAGTAGCCATCCATTTCTGAAGCTTTACAAATTACTTTTTTAGACCCAGGATTAGGAGAGAGGATGGCAGCAAAGCATTTCCAGCTGTCTTCACCCTGCTCCCTGTGCCTGTCAGGGCAGAGGCGACACTGCAGTGATGGGCACACAGGGAAGGAGCAGTTCACCATAAATAATCCAGTAAGAGTAACACAGAATTCAGGAGATTCATATTACAGGGATAAGTGGAGAGAAAAGATCCTGGTTTCTACAGATCTCTCCCTAGCTTTGTATAAGCCCCTAGCCTTTTTAAAGAGTGGCACAGAGGTGACACGTTCCTCATGTTTTCAGTACGAGGGAATTGTGAGGTTGAAAATGAACAAAGCTGAAAAACTTACAGTGATACCTAAAGATTTTTAGGTTTTTTGTAGATTGTAATATAGCTGTATATTTTCTTTCACTTTAGACAGTTATCTAAAGTGTTTTCTCCTGGTTTGTGCTACTTTCCAATGAATTTCTGTTTAACAATTTTTACAAGAGATTTTTAGCAAGGAAATCCTGTTTGGGATGTGCACCTGGACCAGAATAATAAGATATATTGTAGTCAAAACAAGATAGAGGGCCCAGAACCCTTGGAGGGGCTGAGGGTGGTACCAGGGGCAAAATGGTTTTTGGATGTACCCACTAGACATGGAAATTAGTTAAAGTTATAGAAGGGTGAGAATTCTGTGTGTGTGTGTGTGTGTGCCTGTGTACTCCCTGCACCTGACTGCTTTCATTAAAGAACTGCTCTCTACCTTCTCTATACTTATATTGTTTGGAGAACTTTTTCTTCCATTTTAGGCATCGATAGAGAAGTCAGAAAAGTTTCACAAAATGATGAAGAATCAATCCACAGGGTGAATTCTGATGGAGATTCAGACAAAGCACAGCAGAAAAGGGAGTTTGGAGGGCCCAGATGGAGCTGATGTACAGGATGGGCAGGATCTGCATCCACTCCCCACACACAGTATTATCAATCACTGGCACAGGAGGTGCTCCACTACTGTTTCATTCACAATTTAAAAACATTTGTGATTTCCCTTGTGAATCTCAGCAGCCCAAGCAGAATCAGCATCCACATAAGTTAATGGTGTTTATACCAGCCCTGGCATTGCCAACCCTCTTCACCTAAAGATCTCAATATATTTTTCACACACTCGTTACACTTCAGCACACCCACGTAAGGTTGGCATTATTTACATCTGCTGGTGGGCAGCACTAGGAGACAGAAATAGTCTACACTGCTCAGAATTCCATACCAACTCTGCCCTGAGACTTCCTCAATTAACATTTCCTACACAATCAGCAAACCAGTAAGAGCAAGCTGCAAGTAAATCCTGCTGGAAGCAAGGTTCAAGGGACAGATAGAAGCCCAGAGTTGCTGTTGCATGTCACAGCTTCACCTCTGGACTCACCTTTCATCACCTCTCCTTTCATCCAAAAACATTAATATGCCTCAATCCTTAACAGCTATGTAAAAAAAGGAAAATGCATAAAGAAAAGTGTGAAATAGCCAAGGCACAGGGTGGTAATTCCATGACCCTGCTCAATAATCAGGAACAACTGTACAAAAAGATGACTGTCCTTACTGGTGTGGATGGATTTTGAGGAGGGACATGATGAGAATCCCATGGCTCTGTCCTAGTTTGTCCAGGTTATTTTTTTAGGGGGAGGTGACTGTCATTTGTCCCTAATTGTGGGTGAGATTTAGCAAAGCAGCAGAAAATGTGCAGGATTCCACAGCCCCACGTGGCAGCCTGCACTGCTGCTCCCTCAGAGAGCAGCTGCCACAGAAAGCCTCAAGGAAAAATGTGCAGAGAAATCAGTAATTCCCTGGCAGAGGGAGGGGAGCGTTCCCTGCCCACTGAGCCCTGTGCTCTCCTGACACATTGTAATATCCTCTCCTTACAACATCCTGGGGAGCAGCTGAATTCCTGCAATCCGTGGATTTGCCAATGGCTGGTGAGGATCTGTGGCTTGAGCACAGTGCACAATGGCTGGAACATGTGAATGATCATCATATGACTTCAGTAGGAACTCGTGAACCAGAATTGCATTTTATCTCTGACACAAACAACAATGTCCTAGGCTAGGCAAGCATCATGTGATAAAACCACATACAATCCACAGGGTTACAGCAGCTTTTGCAGGCAAACCACATTTCAGCTTGCATTTTCCATCAGATGTTGAAAGTTCCTTCTAAAAAGTTACAATTAGAACTAAGCTTCCTTGAGAATGAAGAAATGCATTTACTGGCTTTACAAGAGAATAAAGATCCTCTGCATTAAAAAGAATAGGCTAACTTTGCAAATTAATTAATTTAAAATCATTTATTCTCACTGTCACTGCGTTTTTCTGCACAGCAGCTTTCCCCAGATCCACTGGGGAGTCTGGAAACTTGAAGGAACAGTGGCCTAATTTAAATAGCAAACCAGGAAAATGGTTGTTTGGTCTTTGCAGTGGAGTTTAATGAACCAAAACTACTGCAAGGAGTCTTTAAAGGAGGTCAGGGTCTTTCAGCCACCACTTTTCAGGACCTTGTGAACAGTAAATCCCTCCTAAAATGCAGATCATGGATGAATTTTGGTGTTTGCTCTATTACAAACTTAGCAGATGCTCAAGAAGAACTTGCTGGACAATGAGATCAAGTACCTGCAGTGACTCTCTGCAATTTCTGACTCCAAATGCCAAGGAAATTTTAGATGCTACAAATCTCAAGATATTATGCATCAAAGGAGTGGGATTACTTGCATTCCAACATAATAGCCCAAAGATATTCAAGCCAGGTTTCCAAAAATAAAAAAGCCACCTAATTATTTAAGAACTGTACAAGGGAAAGTTTCGAAGTTGTGAATTTTCTTTCCAATTAGACACGGTTGTATCAAATCAGCTTCCCAGGCAAGGTGCTGCCAGAGTGCTCTGGAATGCCCTGTTTTGCTGGAGAGCAGAACATCTGCTGGAAGGATGCCGTGGATCCTGGCTGCCACACTGCTCTCCCTGCTGGGGCCACACTCCTTGTTCTCTCTCTGCCAGCTCACTGCAGATACCACCCAGCTCCAAACAGCTCTGGCAGTCCCAGTTCTTACATTAGAGGTCATGGTTTGCTGAAAGTCTTGCAGACCTATCAGGTAGTTCTGAAGATAACTTAGAGTAAAATGTCTTTATAGTATGACGGGGTACAAAGGAGTTTTCTTCCTCAGTTCTTCTTCTGGAGTCTCCTTTCTCCACATCTGTCAGCAAAGACCTTTGACTCTTTGCTACAAGGTCAATAATCTCCTCAATAAGTGGAAAAAACATGCCCAGTGCTGAATTTCTGCTGGGCAGGTCCTGGTTTGGGGATAATAAGAAAGTTGAAAGGAGCCTGGTGTGTTGAACTAAATGAGACTGTGTGTAGGTGTGTTAGGGCTGTGAGTGACAGGAGGAAAGAGAAATGTCATCCTATGCTTTATTCTTTTCTACCTCTCTGAACAGCAGGTGCTCAAATACCACTGTGGTGGCAGTGATAGAGGAATCTGTGTTTCCAAGCAAAGTTGCTACTCTTCAAGAGCTCTGTACCTCGTTTCCAGAACAGGTTTTCCAACAAAGCTGAAAAATTATTCCAAAACAGATAAATTAAGTCTTCTGCTTCATTAATATCTGTTAGTCTGAGTGTGCAATTAAAGGTAAGCATCCACCTAGGACATGGGAGTAACCTGAACAGGCATTCATCTCTCCCCTTCAGTGCTGCTGTAAAAATCCAGGTATCTTTCTTAAAATGCAGCTCTCAGTGCTGCAATCTCCCTTTATTTCCAGAGTTGTCAAGTTCCCCTATTACTCAGAGGTCACTGAAAAAAGTCAAGACAACCCTGTGCTCCCCCACTCCACTAGTATTTTTCCATTTCTGTTTAGAGAGAATAAGCAGAGCTAAGAAGGTGGGACTTGATCTCTGTGCTTACAGCTTTATCCATCTGCTCAGCCTGGCTCAGTGGAAACCTGTCCTGAGAGCCAGACAGAGTCCAGAGTCTCCATTTCACACAACTCACCTAAAAGCAAAAGGCTCACTATCCAATTACTAATCCTTCAAAGCAATTTGCTGTTCAACATTTATCCAGTGCTGAAGTACATTGGAACACGTGGCTAATCCTGGCTTGTTTCAACCAGCATGCCACCTCTCTACTTTGGGATAAATATGACATTTGGAGTAAAAGAAATTGCCGCTGTAGGAGATCAAATATCATGTGACCTTTCACCGAAATTATCTTGAATATAAAGACAATTAGGTTACATGGAAAAAGTGAACTTTCCACTCCCCAAACTCAAGTTCATTACTGCACCTCTAGATCTCAAATTCCGCATCCCAGGTCACTCTTTCTCTTTCATTTCTTCAAAAAAACAAAACAAACGCTGCTTCTGAAAATCCCCTCCTGCCTCTGGGTCCTGGCAACAAGTCACTGCCCTTCTCTGATTCCTTGTCTTTCCCTCTTTCCTGCCACACACCCAAAGTCTAGAGCCCTGCTCAGCACTGTGCAGTTTGGCTCTTCCTTTCCTTCCTCCCTCCTCTTCCTCATGGTCCCTTGAAACCCCTCCTTCCCCCCTGGACTTCACACCTTCCTCTAGGCTGATCTTTAACCTCAGGAAATCTTGTAGCTCTCACACATCCATCAGCACCTCTCTTCAGCCAGACCCCAGGTGGTAACCACGGGGTCATAAATCCCCAGCGGACAACACGTGAAGGAAAACAGTAAAATGAGACAATTAATCCCTGTCCCTGAACTCTCCCTCCCTGCTCCAAGGGACACTGTGACACAAGGTTCCTCTTCCCAGCTTCTCCTTCACTTTACTCCCCGCTGCTCCCCCGTGGCACCATTTCCATGGCACCCTTATCCCAGTCAACTGCTGGCCCTTGGAGGTAAACCTCTCATCCTTCAGCTGGCCTGTGCACAGGGGCATTTATGGGGACACAACTCAGCACCACACAGTGTCACAGTGCCAGCCCCAGCGCCAGGGGAGCGTGGGTGCAGTGTCAGGGTTGGGAAGCCAAGCACAGGGCTCAGGGAAGGCTGACAGTCCAGAACCAGCCGGGCCCCTCAGCTGCTGCACCTGAACCAGGAAAAGGAGCTGCTGCTTGTGCTTGGTTTGAAATCCAAAGCAGGCCCAGTCCCACAGCTCCAGGAGGAGCACACACAGCTCCTGCCTTGGGAACTTGGTACAGCCCAGGGGCTGGCATGGGGCAGAGGAGAGCAGGAGAGGAGGTGTGGGAGGAAAGGAGCAGACAAGCACAGAAATGACTCTTCTGGTAGAAACCAGTCACAGGTTGTAACACTATCACCTGCAAATCAAGTAATACAGTGTCACTAGAAATGAGACACTTATTGGTACCAGGAAAAAAAGAAATAGCTCTCTAGAGGAGACAGTGTCTCAAACCCATGAGCTTGCCCGTGGAAGTACTTTGATATCCCAAAATCCAAGGGATGGGGATGCTTGGATGGGGTCTGAGGCTGTGTACAAGGGCATCAGTAATGTCTGCTTCTTGTACCCCACACTGCCCTGGTACATTCCATGTGCAGATGCCTGTTCTGATCCCTTTGCTCATGACCTGGTGCCACAGGGCTGGAAAGGGCAGCCACTCTCTTCTAGGATATCCTGGAAGAACTCAGATATTGGAGGTACCCCATTTTCTGATGCTTGGGAGGCAGCAGCCTTGCCCCTCTGCTTCCAGAGCCCGGCTGATCAATAGCCCATCCCCTGGAAAGCTGGGGAAGGACCTCTCCTGCTCAGCACCAAAAAAGGTATAGGACTCACAAAGGGGATCTCTCTGCCTCCCCCATGCCAAATGCCCACAGCTGCCCGGGGTGGATCTCCGCCTGGCACAGCCCCGGGCCAACATTCCGGGTGTTGGGAAGAGCTGCCAGCCCTCCGAGTCACCAGACTGCTGCTCAGCTTCCCTGGCCAAGTTTAACTCCAGCAAAACCTGGGGAAAACACGACTTCTCCCGAGCAATTCAAATATTGTAATGGCCATGCTGCAGACTCTGAGCTGCCTTCAGCGTCCTGCTGTGCAAGACCCTCCCCAAATTCTTGCTTACCTAATATTTAGCTTTACTGAAGACATGAAGAGGCTGATTTAATACCCAGTGAAAACACAAAGTCTTTATTGTGTTATAGGCACATTTCCCTCATGGATAAGATGAACCTAGTAATGCTTAACTAATTAGAGCCCCGCTCGGTGTGAGCACAAACTCAGCAGTTTTCACTCATCAAAAATTCAGAGCTTACTGGTTTATTTCTTGAAACATCTGAGTCTGGAAAGGTTTGCTCTGATGCTCCTTAAATTTTACAACCATACCTTCCCTTATAGAATGCAAATGCCTGAGCCATGTTCAACCTCGGTCCACTGTACATATCTCTTGACACATGTAGAGATTAGATACATAAAACAGATCAAAACATACCTCACCTTGCCGCAGAGGCATACAACTCTTAAATTATAATTGCTTTCGTGTCTCATGACAACAGAAAATGGGAACTGAAGAGCACAGCAACATAAAGCAAACTGAAACCCTCTTGATTCTCCACATTAGACTGATTAGCCTTCAACCAGAACAGTCTGGGCACTGACAGGCACTTTAGCAGATCTCCCCCCACCCTCAGTGTTATTTGTAAATCCAGAGGTATAAATCCTGTTGGGAAATGTCGGGGGGAAGAGATGCAGAAAGCATTGGCTTTTGTGGGGTGCTGAACAGACACCCTTTGAGAAGGGAGAGTGCCCAGCCCACACACAGCTTGCTGCAAAAGGGCAAGGGTGCCTTGGAATGTGCTTAGAGCCAAGATCTGGCTTTGTATAGGCAGGGTGTGTCTTTGGTAGGAAAATCATGATAAAGAGCTAGAAAAATAAACAATGCAATTGCTTGAAAATGGCCAGTACGTCCTGCTGGCTGCACAGGCCTGTGCTGAGCTCACAGCAAGCCCGGCCCAGGACTCTCCTGCACGTTTTTACCTGCAAAGTTTTGTTTTACGAGAAAAGTTCTGCCTGCCATGACGTTATCTGAGTGCTGCAGGAGGCAGGTATCGTAGCCAGCAGAGGTTTCAATATATCCTCTTTCAAAGTCTCCTAATACTATGAAAAAAAAGAAATGTATCGAGTTTCTAGAGATGAATTCTGGATATTTCAAGTGCCCTGGGAACAGTTTTCTCCACCAGTATCATGTACTCATTTCACAGAGATGGTGACTACAGCTGTTTCCCTCCCCCTTAGAAAAGAAGAAAGGAGAGATTATTATGGAACCATATCAGCTCCATTATCAGCCATTTATCCTCTCGTTGAGCTGCCAATGAACTTTCTGAAATAACCCAAACCAGTGAAGTTTGCAAGTTCAGTGTGCAAATACACAACTTAAGGAGGCTTTCAAGAAATTAATTTAAATACAGCAAGAGGATTTACACTGTACATCTTTTTTATTAATGAAGCAATACTTTCTAACTAATGAGGTAATAATGATAAGCACAGACAGCAATTCACACAAACAAACCATTTGTAAAGATCTCTTGTCTTTATAAACCTGTTTTCCTGGCAAGAACACCTGAAAGAACAAGAACTAATAAAACCATTCTAACAAGTTCAAATTAAAAAGAAAGATGCATTTTTTTTCAACATTTGTGAAACTTGCTTTGCTTCAAAAATTCTCTGTAAGAACTAGGAAATTGGGATCTTGATTCATGGCTATAAAAGCACTGGAGTAAGCAATGGAGAAGCCTCCAAGTTTGTGCCTGATAAGACACCAAGTGACTTCAGAGGTTTGGGTATTGGACACAGGCAGCACCCAGGACCAGGGTGAGGAGCATCAGGCTGGCAGCTCTCAGCAAGAGGCTGGAAGAGTCTGCAAGGCTGGATGAACGATCTTCTGGCTGTACTCCAATAGCCAAAGGAAAGCCACAGCTTGGGGGTAATGTGTTATTTTGTGTACTCCTGCTCACAGAAGGACCTCAGTACGTCCTACAGGTAAAAGCAACTGGAATCATAAATTTCAGTTCACACCATGCTTTCTGCTTGCAGAGCTTAAAATGGTCTGTGGATGCTTTTAGAGATGGTAAAAAGGAAGTTCAAAGCAGCAAAATAAGTTGTCCAACCTCACACCACCACTTACAATAGCACTGTGGCTAGAAATTAATCTTCTGGCCAGAGCCCTTAGAAGGAAGTATCCTCATCTGACCGCATCCATTACAGTTTCAATTAATAGATTACCATGCAAACCATGCCAAAACGAAAAACAGAGCAAAAGTTTTCAAGTAACTTCGTGGGGGAAAAAAACTGTCAGCAAAGCATACAAACAACAATTGGCAAAAGCTAAACAAACAGGACACAAGAGGACACAGGACTGGGAGGACCTTCTGATTATGAATGCAGAGCCCAGCACAGTAGAAAAGCAGGTCCATAAATACCAGTTCCTGCCCTGCCTCAACCCCCAGCGTTGCCCCAGGAAGGAATCCTTCTCACTGAAAGAGCAGAAAGTAGATGAGCCCCAGAACGCAGGGACCACTATAGTATTTAAAGCTGTTAAGAGTGAAATTACTGAAGCCTGAATAATTTGCAACTTAACAGGCATTTAAATATAGCCCTGCATATAACCGACGTTTAAATGTCAGTGTGAATAAAACAAACACATGTGCTTTGTCAATCTGGCCATCTGAAAAAATACCAACTATAAACATGTAAATGGGCAAAACACTCACCGACACCGAAACATCCTCGATTTTTCTTTTAGCACTGGAGTCAAACAAGACATTCCGTCCCCTCCTCTCGCAGTCCTGATACACGATCAGTCGGATCTGACTCGGGTCAAACTCCGGCAAAGGCCAGCTTTAATTAAAGAAGAAAAGAGCAGAAGGATCAATTACCACAACTCTTTATTATGCTGTTATTTCTACATTATCTGTATATACAGCTTGATTAAAACATAAAGTCAAGCAAATGCAATGCCATTTCATCAAACCCTTTGATGCTGCGGCCAGAACTATGCCTTTTGTTTTTTTTCTTTCCCCTACACGTGCCAAATTACACTGTCATAAACTCCACCAATCCACTACAACCACATAAAATGTTCTCTGCAGCATTAATAGATCTTGTGCTCTGTCTTGTGATATGTTTTCCTCAAGTTCTAGCTATTTAAAATCAAAGTCATAGAAGAACTCAGCTTTTGTGTTTGAAGACAAAAAACCCACCGAGAATAATAATGACAGGATGGTTTGGTTTGAAGGGACCTTAACCACCTAGTTCTCTCCACTTAAGCTACTGTGACTGCAGGCCATGGTCAGCAAACCACACACAGCAGTCCTGACACACCTATTCCCAAGCTGGTTTTGCATTCAGTGACAGGGGAAGGAGCTTTCCTGAGCCTCTGCCTTTCCTGGTGCCACTACTCCAGAGCAGCTCTGCAAAGGGAGAACTTGGAGGGCTCAGCCTTGAGAATCACTGCATCATCTTGCCTTTAAGGGTGCTTTGCAGCCATCATCTCAAGTTTCCATTTTAAAAAGCCAGCCATCACTTTAAAGCCCACCAAGCATTGTTGCCCATTGGCTTGGGAATCCATTTTCACTGATACCTTCTCTGTTCTTCGAAGATAGGGAAACAAGACACCTGCTCTATCCATGAAACCACCAGGAATCATTTTTCAGCTAGTTTACAAGCCACTTCCTAGATCAAGTGAAATTCTAGCTTCCCTTATCCTTGGCTTTTAGGCAAGCAGCATTAGCACGAAACCCCAAGAAGCCAGAAACAAGGTGCTGGAACTTTCCAGCCATTAATGAAGCACACAGGCTCCCAGTTTACAAGAAGCAGCTGTACATTTATTTCAGCAAAAAGACACCCATAATATGTATTAAGGCAAACCTGGCATGCTAGACTCCAAGACAACAGGGAATTTTCCCCTCTAACTCACCACCCAAAGGGTTTCCTCCTCTGCACCCACGTTTTATGTGACTAATAGACCAATGATGAATTATGACCCAACAACTCCCATGACAGCAGAAAGTCAATTTGATCACCAAAGTCACCATTGCCTACCAGAAGCTTTTAAGACTGCCCAGTATAGGTACACAGGCTTTACAACCAGCATAGTCCAGTGAGGTGAAACTAAGCATCAAGACACACAGTTATTCAGCCTCCTGAGAGAGGAAATCCATTTCCTAATCAGCCCAGCCCCACCATTTAGCAACAGGAGAGAAAAACAGAAGCTGCTGAAAAGCCGGTGTGCAACAAATGTCAAAATCAACTTGTTACAAGAAAAAACCTTGAGCAACTTGAAGCTGAAATAACTTGATGTCTCGATTTGGGGTCAAAGAGCCATGCACCTTCCCATTTGGGCACCTAAAGCCAAGTGTCCTCAGCAGAGGGACATGCCCACAACCAAGAGCAGACACCCAACTGAGCAAATTCTGTACCAAAACCCAAGCACAGTGAAAAACTCAGAGCTCAGCTTACATTTACTGGGGTCTCTGCTAAATGAGCCCCATCTTGCATTCCATAAAATGAAAGAAAACAAAAACCCCTGGTTTTATACATATCTGGGGTGATACCAACCAAGAGGCTTGAAGGCACTAATGCTGGGGGATGGCAACTGGTAAGAGCATGACTCTGGCTAGAGGTGAGGAGAACCACTGGATAAACTTGGCTTCCTGGAAGAACAGCCTCCATATATTTAAATGAAATCAGGGGAAGTCTAGAAACTAATTTTTTTTTTCCAGATAGGCCACTGTGGTTCCTGTAAAGAACCAGTGTGTGACAATAACAAGGAATTGCTGGCCAAAAAGGTGCTATCACTTGCTCCACCCTTGCAACGCATTTGAATTTCCTTCACACTCGGACAAAAGCATGTCTTCCATTACCTAGTACTTTTGATATTCGACTTTGAAATTACTGGCAAAGAAGGGCAGTAGCTGTTCCAGATCTTAGGAAAGTCTACTTATAAAAAGCTCCAAGAGCAGATTACACACTAAGAGGAGAGAAAGCTAAATATAAAACTCTTGGTGTATTCAGAAACATATCTGATCAAGGTAACAGGAGCTTGTTTACTTCTCAGCTTCTTCACATGACATTTTAACTTTCTCTAGACAAGCATTTAGTAGCTATTATCCATCATAATTTGTGATAATTCCAAAGAAGCGTTATCTCTGTTACATAATAGCATCCTTAAGCACATTTCAGCCTTGCAAAAACATTCCCTGGCAAGAGGGGGCCACTTCCCAAAGCAGAGGAGCCTTTCCCAGAGCTGGGGGAAAGTTCATTTAGGCAGACAGTAAACAGAGGCAGCCTGGCACCTCCGACTCACCCCCGCCGGGGAGGGAGAAGCAGGACACAGAGTAGCTTTGCTTTTGTTGTTAGCAGGTTTAAAATACCGTTAAGCTTGATATCTGGACAGATTATCCCCAGAAACGTAGAAATTCCTGCATGCAATAGGCAGGGCGCGTTCTCAAAACAAATATACCAGGGCAGCACTCCAGCCCTCCTCTTCAGGCAGATGAAAACTGACCTAGATCTTCTGAATATAATTAGTTCTGTTTATAAATGGAAACTAACTTTGACATTTAACTGATGTTTTCTTGAGATTCTTACAGGAAAACCAGGAGACGTAGAATCAGATGTTCCGGCAATGTTAATGAAAGGTGAGTCTCCATCTCTCACACTGCTCTGGAAATGACAGTTTCTTAATGAGGACTTTTTCCTGCCTGACCTGTCTGCTGTTCTTTGATCTTTCCTTGAAACGGATTAGATTTAAAGGAAAACACAAAAACAAATCCAGAACAGAAACACACAAAAACCACCACCAAGAAAACCCCAACTATCAAAGACATTTTCCACGCAATGCTGTGAGTTCATGGAGGGAGAGAAAAACTAAAAACAAATTCCTTCTGAGCAGAACACTGCTCCTGAGAGATCTCCACTACACGTGGGGATTCTTCTAGAATGACATGTCCAGAAATACCTGTATGGGGTAGGAATCTCTTGATGCATAAATGCTGTATCAGATGTCTCAGAAACAAATCACATAAAGCCAGATCTCACACCGTGACAGACTGGTCAAGGTTGGAAGGGATTTCTGGAGTCCAACCCCCCTGCACTGATGCTAATGCAAGTACAAAGTGCAAAAGGAAGGAATTATTTGGGACAGAATGGAAAACTTCCACATGACTAACGATGAAATTATTAGAAACTAATAATAACAAAATCAAGGCCTGAAAAATGATATTTTAATGCATGTTCACACTTAAGCCCTACTGTTGTTCAGCTCTTCACCTCTTTCACCCTTTTTGTTTTCCTGCCTTTTTTACCTTCAATCACTAGGAATATTACCTGTAGTTTACGTTTATAGATCCATGACATGCTTCCTGACACCTGTACTGTGAGATTCATGGCAATCCAGAACTCCAAATGCTCTCCAAGGATGGATTTTCTTGTGTATCCAATTCCTGGAGTTTACCACTGCCATCGACACTTCTCAGCAAGAACTGAGTGACTGTAAATTGGTATTATTTCACTCTGGGCAAGTTTCAATAGATGAAATGACAGACACAGAAATCCTTCATTACACCTCCATCAATTAAAATACAGGACTTTCCCCTGTAACTGAATGCAAGTACATCCCTTCCTCCTCATTCCCACTTTCAATATGAACAGCAGTTCTTCATTACATGAAAGGTTTAGCTCAGTATTACTTTTTCTTCTGCCTGAGACTTTAATTTTAAAACTATTTTATATTAACACAGCTTAGATAGTATCAATTACTTTTTAATAAATACAGATATTTTAGAAGTCATAAAGAAAAGCAACTGAGGCAAACTGATCAAGATATTAAGAAGGCGGGAATTGTAAAAGAGTTCTCTAAAAAGTAAAGTTGCTCAAAAGCAGAACGTGACTAAACATTGAAAAAGTAAGTTGAAACTATCAAACTATTGTTTTCCTACATCATGTTACCCATAGTTATAAAAATTGCCTGGTGATGAATCACTTGGAACTATTTTTAAATGCATCTACGCAAATGATATTTATAGTTTATGCCAGCTTATCTGTTCTGCGTGGTTTTCATGTTAGCACCTTTTTAGAGGGTGACAGAACAGGCAGGCAGAGCAGCCGGCGGGTCCACCTTGCCCCTCCTGCTGGAGGAGCATCAGGATAGAGGCACAGGGATCCCAGGGCTCATCTGCAGCTCCTGCAGGTGACTCTCCATGGATTGTCATCGCTGCAGGTGCTCAGACCCAGCCACCTTCCACACAGGCACCTGACAGAGCCCGGGCCTGCCTTGAAGAGCCGATGTAAATATGGGACTGTTCCACTGGGTGCACTGGGATTTCAGATGCAGGTTGTCTCCACATGTACATCCACATCAAAGCACGCTCACCTGCACCTACACAGCCCAGTATAACTTAGGATCCTGCAGTTGCTTTGTTGTAGGGAAGGGTGATCAGATGCAGAAGGAAAACGGTCCTTGCCTAGTCCAACCAATCATACTCCTCTCACCCTTGACTGAGATGCCTTTTCCAACAAGGAATTCCCTTCTCCTGCCCAAATTCCCTTCTCCTGCCCAAACTTCTCTGCAGATTTCTATTCTGTTACTGGATTTTCTCTCTTTTGGCTTTGAGAAGAAGCAAAAAAAGTCAAGTATATAGGATACCTGGAGAGGGTATTGTACATATTTTAATACCTTCTTACTGCATTTAAATAATTCACTTATTATTTGACCATTATTGTACAAAAACAGCTGCATGGACCGTTCTGAAAGAGCACAACTAATTTGGAAGCAATGAAAACAGAACTGTTCTGTATGTTAATAAAGCTTCCACCTTTGAAGACCATCTCTTTTTAGAGGTATGGGGCAGGTTATTTAATTTTTTTAGCAATGACACCTGAAACACAAAAGAACTTTCTCAGGATTCACATGACAAGGATGATCCAGGCAGAACCGCCAATTTGCAAAGTTGGCATTTTAAGAGAGAGATTCCATTTAAGTGCTGGTGACATAACACAACCATAAGGCTGCGAGGAGGAAGAAGATCCCTTAAAGCAGAGAAACCACGGGGCCTATACTTAGCAAAAATTTTGCAAGATAATTGTCTTTACGAGAGCTGAGGTCACGCCAGGGCTGAGTGACTGGCGGTGAACACTTGCTGATTCTGCACAGAAAACCAGCGATTGTGCCCGGCCGGGGCCAGGGAGGAGCCCTGGGGGATGGATTGCGAAGGAGCTCGCCCAGGGTGACACTGCCCTCTGCCACCGTGACCTCAGCCAGGCTTTCGCAGAAGTCACAGGACCTGCGTTCTGGATAGCCTGGAAGAGCAGACGCGTTCTGGATCGCCCCAGGGACAGCCACCCGTGACTGCTCCCAGCGGGGACACGCTTTAGGTTTATCATATGTGAACAATGTTTCTTTGCCGTAAATTAAATCCAAGCGCTCCCCTTTTCCTCCCCTGAAGGAGGGTGAGCCGCCCACAGCACTGTGGAGGTCAGTTCCCTGCTCCATCCCTAAGTCTGGCTCAGTCATTTACCAGCTTAGCAATCCTCACCTGGAATAGCTGCACTTCTTGAGCTCCAGGAAACTTGTGCTGCTTATCCTAAGCACATATTGTGCACCAGGCACAGAGTGCATCAGCCAGGTATTTCACAGGCAGTAAATAAACCTGGACCTGGACTTCAACTGGCTTCCAAGTTCCTCGGCTATGTCCAGTTCTTTAACGGTACACGAAGCTGACTTTAGATTGTTTTCATTTTTTTCTCCCTTCTACCAAGTCACTTGACTCTCATTAAGACACCTAATTTATACTCTAAAGTCTAATAGATGAGCCAGATGCCTTTCCACAAGCAAAAAGACATAATATTTACAGGTTAAGTGCAGCCTAGTCAATACATTAATCATAATCTGGAGTGTGATATTGAAAATAAATTGGTGGGAAGGTTTTGTTTAAGATGTGTGGCATGTTGAGTAACTTTGCAATTCACGCAGCTTCAGAATTTACAATCGGTATTAGTAATTTCATAAAATATTTTTCGGACTACCTCACGTCATTTTAAGGATCACCTGCTCAGCTTTCAGCTGATTTAGGCAAACATATGCATGCAAATATTTGCACATACACACACAAGCTCCATGCTCTTTGGAAATACCTGTTTTAATTAAAACCACACACAAACGAGACACAGCTCATTTCAGTTAAATTCACTAGCATTGAACACATTTTACATTATTCAAGCAGACTGCACTTCCCTTTGCAAAATTACAACAGACAGAATCAATTCAGGGAAAAAAAATTATTCGTGCCGTTTAGCATGAAATTATAATAAAAACCATTAAAAAAATTAAATCTGTAAAAGCTTCACGTACCCGGAAAAAGAAATATTTTCATCACAGGGAAAATAATAAGCTTTCAAAAAAATCAAAATAATCTCAAGAAGTGTGCAGTGACCGTACCTGGGAAGCATCTTTGTCCCCCGAGCAGTTCCACTTTTCGAAATCCCTATAAACTCCTGTTGTGCCCGGCTGCCAACTCAGGTTAATAATAGCAATGAGCCATATTCATCCAAAACCACAAGACTGTCAGGTGACATATCAAGAGGTCTGAATTTAACTCAAACAAAAGACTCTCCATGCTGCAATGCAAAAGGGCTTTAATCCTAGCAACAGGATCACAAAAACCACCTTGAGGGCAGCGGCGCCGGGGGTTGCCCCGGGCAGCGTTCGGGCAGCTTCACAACCCCAGCGCTGCCCCTCCATCCGCGGGTCCCGCCCGGGGGAAGCGCCGCCCGGGCCCCGCCGCCGCTCGGTGCCTTCCCGGCGGAGCTCAGCGCGACCCGCGAGGCCGCCGAGCGCTGCCTGGGCTCGTCCCCGCCCGTCCCTCCGGCCGCGTCCCCGCGCTCGGTCTCATGACACGGTCCCCTGGCAGCCGCGCTGCCCCCTCAGAGCCGCGGCCGGGGCGCTCGGCCCGCCCGGGGGTCACAGCGGGGCGGGCCCCCCGCTCCCCTCACAGCCCTCACAGCGCCGGGGCCGCGGGCGGCCGGGCCGCCGCTCACCGCCATCATGTGACCGCCCGTCAGCGCGGGCCACCTGCGCCCGCCATGCCCGCCGCCATCCCCGCTCCCTCAGGGACGGGCCCTCGGCCCCGCCGCCGTCCCCGCTCCCTCAGGGACGGGCCCTCGGCCCCGCCGCCAGCCCCGCTCCCTCAGGGACGGGCCCTCCGCCCCGCTCGCCCCCTGCTCGCCCCCTGCCCCGGCCGCCCCATCCCCTCCCCGGCGCCCGAACAAAGGGAGCACTGTGCGCCCGGCGGGGGCTCATTAATATTACACGGGAGGCACCGCGGCCGTGCGAGACAATTGGATGGCAACGGAATTAAATAT
Source organism: Neopelma chrysocephalum (assembly GCF_003984885.1). Classification (NCBI taxonomy): domain Eukaryota; kingdom Metazoa; phylum Chordata; class Aves; order Passeriformes; family Pipridae; genus Neopelma; species Neopelma chrysocephalum. The sequence goes on from NW_020897720.1 coordinate 14,762,591, forward strand.
GTGAAATAATGCCCCCCAAAGAAAACCCGACCGGCCCCACGGCTGTAAACAGGGCTCCCTGACTGCTCCTGCCGTGCGAGGAAGGCTGCCCAGGCACCACCACAACGACTGATATTCAACAAAACTTTTATCTTTATAAATGGTAGGGGAGGAATGAGAGAGCTAGACAGGGAAGCGACAAAGGAACTGGGCAATTCAAAAAAGCAATGCACATCAAAAGCCATAAAAAGTCTTGTCACGGGCATATGTGGGGCTAATCACTCGTGCTATTAATTCTGCATTCCTGGAATAAAACTCAACTAATATATGAAGGCAGAAGGCTGCAACATCATAAATCCTACTTCGATTTTTTTTTTTTTGCAGTGTCTGAAAACCTACAGGTTTTGCCAATATTTTAAACAGAAAAGCAGCAAAAACGCATTTATCACCAGGATCTCCTGTTCCACTGCATCCCACAACCCAAAGCACAGCACTGCCGATGGTACCCCTGTATCACAGAGTGGGTGAGTGGATGTTCGTGGGCTCTGCCCCCAACACCCAACAATCCCAAGAGCCCAGCTGTTGTTTGCCCTGTGGAATCCATTCCACAGGGAAACACCAAACTCCCTCTTCTGCTACACATCTGGATTAAGTTCAGGCAGAAATCCTTCATCTATTCCCACCACAGCAGTTTTGCTGCTGTTTTATAGGAAGGTAATATTTTTATGTTTGGTGCTGGGCAAGTGTTTTGACGCAAAAGCGACAAACCTAAAGAGAGATAAAACCATTATCTTTTGTTACCATGAATGCCTTACAGGAAGTTTCTCATTTAGGAATGAAGAGTTGAGGCCCTGACCTCACAAACACATACATTACAGACTTGGCTTTTCATACGCCACTAGTGCCAGGGAATTCAATGGAATTACTCACATGAGCAAAATTGGGCATGTGCTGTTTACAGGAGACCCATGCCTTGAACCCAAGTCTTGCCTTCAAAGCTTAAAATGCCAAGCTTTGGGAGATGTAAGCAGTAACAGCTGACTTCTCCTACCTTCTTGATCTGGTGAAGGAATGTGACTTTCTTTACCTGTGTGGCAAAGGCACCACTCTCTAAAGGTTACTGATGTCAAAAGTGACCTTTTTTCTCAGACATGCAATGCTGAGAAGTTCAGTGCCATGTATTATGTAAACATTTATTTACAGGAGTAACATCTAAGGTTTCCATTTTACCTCAGGGTAACCTGATGCGCTTTAAAGACAAGTGCTTTGAAAGCAGACCCAGCCTCCATCCAAACAACTGACCAGGAAAAATATTGGAAGGAATTTCTCTGCAAATAGAGACAGACTCAAATTGTTCGGAGAGTAAACAGTGCTTTAGCCAGATCAGTGAATATTTATTGCTTGAGGAAGGACTTCAGATACTCAGTGTTTGTTCATACACCATACCCATATCCAAGAAAACACTCAGGCCTTTGTAAGATGAGATATGCACCATCCTCCTCTCGAGGTGTATATCCAGGCATCTCTTTGAAAGGGTGAAGGCTTTCTTTTGTGTGCATGTATAAATGTGAGCTTGAAAAACAAAGCTGGTAATATGATTCTAGTTCAGAAAAACACTTAAATTAAAAAAAATAGAACTGTCAAAATCTCCTGCTGCAGCCCATCACCTTCCAGGGAGATATTTCAGTATCTGTGCACATCCACCTGACTGCAGATGGGAAAGATGTGGGTGATTATGTTCAACCACATCCAACAGCCCTGAGCCCAGTGGACTCTCTGCAGACCCCCATGCCTGACCAGGGCTGGGGCACGTCCTTAAACATGCATAAGCCAAAGAAATCCTCAAAACCAAACAGCACCAAAAAGATTTTCTCCCTTCATTTTATCCAAAGGCATTTCTGAAAACGTTTAAAACTACTGCAGAGGCTCATATGCACCTTTTGGGTATAAATCATCTGATTTTAAACTGAGCAGACAACAGAGTTTGCTCCAACCGCAGGCTAAAAAGTAATGAAATGATTCATTTTTGGTCTTCGCTGCCTTAACGAGTTTTTTTCAGTCTTTCTCCTGAAGGAAGGCTTCCCTCACACATGTTGGAAGCACACACAACAAAGAGCCAGTAAGTGAGCCAAGAAATGTTTATTGCTTAGTAATGCACGAAGGTAGGAGCTGGAAGCCACAGCAGACCAAAAGAGAGAAAACCAATTAGGATTTTATTTGAAATCTGACTAGAAACACTTGGACACCATTTCTCTACAAAATACTCGCCTTAGTAAGATTGCCACTGAGCTAGACCTCTAAAAAATGTACTTTTTGTGCATTTTTGTATCCCTGCAAAAAAAAAAATTCCACTGAATTCCTCACTGCTGGAGAGGAAGAGTGGAGGTATTAAAGCATGAACCTTCTGTATACACCTGGAGCACATACACGTACCTGCACACACAAACATAAACCCAGCCAAAGGTCAGCAAGAGCCAAAACAATGAGAAAGATCACTGCAAGCAGCCCTCAGGATTTTCAAAACCTGGGCCCCCTTTTCTTTAAAGGAAACCAGATTTTTAAACAAATACTAAAAAAAGTGCTTTTGATATGCAATAAGAAAAAAAAACAACCATAAATTAACAGAGAGGCAAAGGTTATAAACTCTCCATTCACAGGATTCTCATACTAGCCTGAGGTCTCATGACTGGAATAAACTGTCTCTACCAGCACTGTAAAGGAGCATCAGCACAACTACAAATCTGCCCAGGAGCATTCCTGGAGGGTAGGACATGGAACATTATCTCTCTTTTAAGAGCATGGATGCTCAGACCTCAGCAGATGGACCGTCCCCTTCACTGTTGTAATTTCTCAAGTCACGATAAAAGATGATGAAAATAAAAATAACTATCAAAGTAAAAATCTGCTGCACGGTTAAGCCCCTGGAACATTGGTGTTTGTTTTGTATCACATTTCCAATCACAATCTACTATAAATAAGACACCGAACAAACCTCCATAATACCAACTGGTACTGCAAGACAAGAGGGCATTTTCCCCCTGCCAAACAGTTATTTTATTGTGTGCACTGGGGTGTGCAGAGCAGAATCTTCTGCTGCAGCTATTAAAAATAAAGTGTAAATAGCTCGGTATTGTGTCCGTCTAATGAAAAGTTGGGGAGAAAGAAGTTCCAATACAAGTTGCTTTTGATGAGCACACATAGTTGTTGGAAATAAAGAACCTTCTAAAACCACCCAGAATTGTGTAGTGTAGCAGAGGAGGGTTGTGGGGGGAAGTCTGTGTTCCCTCCTTTATGCTCTAGTGTTCTGGAGATGTCGTGACAGGTTCAACAATCCTTAAATCCACACATAAAACCAACTCAACAGAACGGAATCAAGCTCACAGGCTTGGATTTATCAACTGCAAAGTTTGCTTAAGGAACTTAGTGGTGAATTGATGCTTTTTATTTTGGAGATCATGAATATTAATAGATGAGACAAGGAAGAGAAAAGAAGATATATTACAGTCAAGGTTGACTGCAAGACCTCTCTTGCCATGAAAATGGAGACATCTTAGAGGGATCACTGTAGCTCCACTATTGCTATCAACCAATATTAATAATAAATCCTTGAATGATTCTTGATGGAACTAGAGTACTTTGGTTGAGGACTCCTAACATTTTCCTGTTTTTAACAGACAAACATTGGGTTTGTCTATTAAAACCCTATATTTAAACCCTATATTAAAAGCCTATTGTCTCTATTTATCTTCAGCTTAGAGTGTCTTTAAGGCTTTTATTTTCATTCACTTCCCAGCAACTGTAATGACTATGGCAGTTTTCTTCTTTTTGTACCACTCAAAACTGAGATTCTCAATACATTACTTCAGGAGATGCTACAAAAAATAAAAAGCTGCAAGATGCATAATCAAATTGCTGGTGTGCTTTAGTTATGCCTGACATGCCAGGCAATTTCTGCACCGAGTAAACACATCTAAATAAGCTTTTTTTTTTTTTTTTAATCAGACAGATATATCTAAAATTTTTCAAAGGCTGAAAGAACGTAAACAGCTGCATTTTTTTACGTCATGCTTTTTAACTGTGAGCTGGGCTGGGGTGGGCGATGCTGTGCCCAGGAGGTCTCTGCCAGGGCACCTAACCAAACCCTTTCTCCACTCCAAAACCCCCTGGGCCTGGCAGCAGGCAGCTGGGATAACCCCTGGTGGAGCCCTTCAGCCTGGAAGTGCCACTCCATGGAGTGCCCAAACCACTGGTACATCCAGTGCCAGCAGACTGGGGCAGGGACACAGCCCGGTGCAGACCCTGGCACCTGCTGCACCAGGTTGGGGTGCAGGGAGCCATCTGCTTGTGCTGATTAAAACATCCTGTAATACTTGTTTTGTGAGTTTTATAAAGGGAAAAAAAAATATTGCCTTGGTGGTGAAAGTCATCCGGTGCAGGCAGCGTGGGGCTCGGAGCATTCCTTGGCTGCAGGCCACGGCCCTGTCATTGATTAAGGTGGCTGCACTTGTGACCGAGTGATAATTGAGAGCCCAATAAATCTCCACACGAGTATTTGCCACTCAGAGATGGAAAGAAACTGTTATGGACCTTCATAACGAGCTCCAAGCAAAAATACTACAACTGATATTAAAAATGTCCGGAATCCCCCCCGATCACTCCCAACTTCCTTGCCCAACATTCACATTTTCAGTTAAATTTCCAAGGAGTGTCAAATGCACAAGGACTACACCTTCAGGCTTTCAGCTAAGTCATCCCCAGCACAAACTCAAATCAGTCCAATTTCTCAAAATTTTGTTGAGTACTTCCAAGTGTTCCTTCCCCCTACTCCAGGTCTCATTTATCTGCACAGGCAGCACTGCTTTAGCCGAGGTTTACGTGATATTCTTTCCTTGGAAAAAAAAATTATTGAAAAAGCAAAGCTGCAGCTGCTCAGGGTTCCTTGGAAGAGGAGGAAGACAGATGTAAGTAGTTATTCTCTAAAGATTCACAGGGATCAGTGCCTGAGCAGCATTTTACTCTGTCCCTCATGTGACTGTTTAATTAGGTGTTGATTCACTCAGTCATGAGACACAAGGAAACAGGGCTGCAAGCCCCAACGTCAAAGAAAAAGTAATGCCTGTTCTGCCAGTTTCTGTATTAGCAAAGCACAAAGGGGACATCCAGTTCTGAGAAGCAAAACTCGTGTTTCCTTGCTCATAAACCAAATCATCAAATCACTTCAGCCTTTCCATGTAAAAAAAAAAAAAAAAAAAAAGACCCATGAATTACTTCAGAGGAAGATGCTTGTGAACTCCCTGATTGTTCTCCACTGTCAGAGCTGGGACCAGTGTGAGTGTCCAAGGGTGAGCTCCCTGGCCAGGCTGAGCAGGGTGTGCCCTTCCATCTGGTAATCCAGGTCCAAGCTGCTTCGGGACACCGGGCTTTCTTCTGGGGTTTGTTTGTTTGTTTGTTTGCTTTCAGAAAAAGAACACAGGCTATTTTGCTATGCCTTTATTCCTGTTGTTAACTGAATTTCTTAGTACCACAAAGCTTTTCTGTTATGGGGTCTGGTTGCCATAGGAACAGGCTTTAAAAATATCAAAGAAATTTTCAGCACATGGTAAACCAATTTCACAAACTGTGTATGTTTGTAATAGGAAAAGCTGGCGGACAATTATTCGTATGTACTCAGTTCAACCGAGGTCTGACGTAGGGATAATCCCAAAATGCCGCTCTCAGTCCAAAGCCTGGGCTTGTAGAGGACTACAGTGAACTTTAGCTTGCTATGTCACCAGGTCATTTATCAAGACAGCCACATAAAATTAACAGATGACGATCATTTTTCCAATGAAGGTGACATTTAAACTCAGTGTGTCACTAAAATGGATTAAATGCCAAAAGCTCTTTTCCTGAAGAATACTACAGTAAACCTTTGATTTTAAACATTGTGTGTTTACAGTCTCACCCTCCTCATTTGTGTAGGTTTTACAACTTATTTAAAACACATGCCTAATGCTGAGCACATGAGCGGCTTCGTTGGGAGCAATCAAACCACTCACAGACTTAAAGCACATGCTTAAGCAGAGTGCTGACTCAGCCTTATTGCCCCCTCAGACTGCACCAAAACCCCTTCTCAGTTACACAGGAACAACTGCAAACTAAAGACAGAGGATGATTGTACAAGTATAACAAATTAATATCTCTGGAATGAAATCCCAGGCTGCGCTATCTGTACGTGATGCTCATTTATACCGACATCCCACGAGTCCTAAGGATAGATCCTCCCTGTGAATCAACAACTGTCTGGCACCATCACATGCCATCTAAGCATCTCCAACACCTCCAAATGTTCAGTGCAATGCTTGGCCCAATTCTGCAACCTCTCAGCACAGAGTGGGACCTGCGGCTGTGACAGCTGTAAGCCCAGAGCCCTTAACCCGTCCCCTCAGCTGACCCTCACACTACCAACCACCAAGTTCCCTGCATTTCAGGACTACTGCCAGGCTCTGAACCAGAAACAATTAAGAATGATTTCATAGCTCTGCCAAATAACACTAATGAATATCTAGGTGGACTGGATCTATCCTACAGCTGCTTTTCAGGAGGGAAGAGTTTTCTTGGCTCCAGCCCATGGACTGAACATCCCTCCCTTACTGGCTCTACAAGTCAAACAGGCCTCTACTTAATTTGCAGAAGGGATGAGATCTTGATTTATGCAGATATTGAAGAGCCCCAAGACTACTGTGAGGAGCCCAGACTGCTCAATTCTCCAAGGCAAGAGTCATGCTGCTCAACTGTTTTCCAAATTAAGCATGCAAAGGTGACCTGAAACTATTTCAGGTAGATCTATATAGAGCAGACACTAAAGACATTGCTTGACTTCGCTTTTATGTAACTCATAAGGACACGAGGACAAATAAAAATCAGATGCTTGAACAAGCCACATGGCCATCCAGCTTCATTTAATCCTGGGAAAAAAACACAGACTGACAGAATAATGGAGCAGCCTGGCAGCTACAAACAAATGCACTAAAACTGTGATACCTGAACAATTTGGTTCCCAGAAGCAGAAGTGCACATAAGCATGTTTTTAGCTATCAGCTAAAACTTGCTCAACCTTTAAACCAAGCTTACTGAAGTGCTCTGCTGGGTTTGCTCTACTGTGCTTTGCTTACTGCCACAGGGCACTCTGCACCCTCAGGCTTTCTGCTATCCCCTTCAGTTTGCTAAGTCTCACTACATGCTCACAGTTTTGGGTTTCCAAGAATGGTAGGAATGGAAAATACAGTGAAGGACTGGCCATTGCCCAAGCTTTGCAACACCACCATCCATCCAGAGGGATTTTCCACTGCAGAACAACTGAACTGCTCAAGTATTACTGAGAATCCCACAGCACAGATACATGGAAGCTCTAAGCACCAGCTGAGCACAGCTCCTACATGTCCACAGAGCTCTTCTTACAGCTAAAATCTTTGTCTGTGATCACGAAACTGCAGGTTCAGCTCGGCGTGCCCTGCCTGGGTATCAGCACAGGAACTCACTCCAAACACACACCTTGCTTATCACGGGATTGAGCTGGAACACACAGTCCAAACCAGCTCTGCCTCACAGAATCAACAGAATCACTTGATAAAACCTACATTGTTCCACTGGGAGAGGCTGTACTTAATCAAGATTTTATATATATATATATATATATATATATATATATATATATATATATATTTAGTGTATGTTCAATAAACCCCTTTTTTCCAGTGGTAACGGATTTGATGAGAAGGCAATTCCAGACACTCCCAGCCACCACAGCTTGCCAGCAGATTTTAGACAGTCCACAGGAGCATCCCTAAGATGTGGGAACTCTAAGCAGCCCAGTGCTGCAGGTGTCCTGCTGTGAACCAGCCACAGCACCACATGAAGCTGTTTATTCCACTGCATCAACAGGAAAGAAAGGCTCACATGCTGGGCAGCAAGAGCTGTCAATGCCACCAGGACATTTTGGACTGGGCTGTTCCGTTGGATTTTTTTTTTTCCCTGAAAGAAGCTGTTGGCAAAGTCATCGCTCCCTTGGCTCTTCATTTCCCTTTCCCCTTCTCCTGCTCGTGCATGTCACTTGATGTGACACAGCAGTGACCCCAAACAGGATGCACCCCACTGCTTGTGGCAGGAGGAGCAGGGGACAGCACAGCACCCAGGGGAACCCTTCAGAAAGGAGAGGCAGCACTGCAGGGCTCAGACAGGACAAAACTAAGCAGAGAACAGAAAAATGGAAGGGAAAGCAAGCTGGGCTTTAATTCTCTTCTTCCTCTGTCTCTGTGTGCATGTGTGTAAATGCTGGTTCCCAAAGCAGAGTACAAACAGGGACAGTGACAACGAGGGAGAACATTAGGAGGAACAAGGAATCCCAAGCAAAATGAATCACAGAATCGTTAAGGTTGGACAAGTCCTCCAAGATCATCAAGTCCAAGCTTTGACTGAACACCACCATGCCCACTAAACCATTAAATCCTGTGAAATGTATGTTTTCATCACAGCAGCACCATCCAACTGCTTCCAGCTACACTTGCACATGGACCTTTGTAACCTCCTGAACACAAGGCAGCTCCAAAATGCCACCACTTCATACTCGTTGCACTCACTTCACACCCAGCATTTCCAGCCTGACTTTCATTTTTTGTACTTAGCAGCTGTCACCATTCATGTTATTCTTTCCAAATAAAAGCCCACTGGACCCCTCTCCCCCCTGCTTTACTGTCACCATGCAGGAGGTGTTCCCTGTAAGTTTTCTTTTCCTCTGTTTTCTCTATCCATACAATAAGAACAAAGGCCATTAGTGAATTTTACATTATCCTGCATGTTTTCTTTCCTCCAGTGTGGGCACAGACTATGTCACCCCCTGAGTGTAATTTAGCTGATTTGTCCTGCTAGCTACTGACAAAAAAGATCAGTCTTTAAATGAATATATACTAAATCCAGGTGGGGAAAAAACAACAAAACCCCAAACAAACAAACAAGAAACATACCACCCGGTGTCTTACCTTCTGACCCCAATGTGAGAAGAAGTCTTACATGACACACAAACACAAACTATCCCCAACCCTGTGAGCCTTCTTCAATTCAAAAAGAAAATCTAATAGCGTGTTTTAAAATAGCTACATTTTCAGGCTAATCAAAATTATTCATTTATAGATAACCTCACATAAAATACTATGAAAAAACCTACTAAATTTAAAGCAAGTAAATTAATCTTATACCAAAGTGATATTGTTGTTTATCTGAAAGAAGTTATAAACATTTCTTTATGAAGATATAATTCTGTTTTAGTCTCAAAAGACGTTAAAGTTGCTTTGATTTTTTTTTAATTCTATACTTTTTAATTATGTCTGTTTTGGGGGAAAAAAAAAAGAGGTCAGGAGTTCATGATTAGCATCTCCTGGATGACTAGAAAATACTCTCAGTTAAGAAACCACCATGCTCATTTTCACAGCTTCTTAGCCCTCCATGCTGTCAGTAGAACAATTTCCTTTTCTACTAAGCAAGTAATTTCCAGTAACTCACAGCAGCTGAAATATGTTTAAGTATTGAAAAAACCAACCACCTTTTTCTGTCTGACTATTTAAGTTTTATGTCAGAGTTTGGGCTGCCTTTAAATAGAAACACAGTTAGCACTGTAAGCCAATTCACGGTCCTGACATTTGAGGCATTTCTTTAACTCTGTCTTAAGGGGTACTACTGTTATTTTTCCTGGAGGAACAAGAAAATTCTGGCAGACTTCTTCTTTAACAGCTTCTCAGAAGCTCAGATAATGTCATTCACCAGAATAAGGTTCTGAGAAGAGGCACACGCTCCCCCCCGTGATCTGCAGCCTGTTCCCTGCACACCCAACCCCACAGCTTATCATCTGCACTCGGTTTTCATTAACACCTGAGCTAACAGAGCTTTTTCTACCAATTTCTGGTGTCAAGTTCCATGAAAGTGAGTAAACAAACCAAATCTCCAAATGGCAAGAACATTTTCTAGGTAGGGCTTCACAGGGCCCGGGGAGGGAGTAGGGGGGAAGTGCAAAAATACCCACCAAGAATCTCATTCATTCCCATCTAACTGCTCACACATGATGTGCTTCCTTCTGCCTGACTGTCCCCTTCCATAAGCACCCCCAAACATGGCAACCTAAGTGCTGAGCCCACTGGCTTTGGAGGCCTGGCTTTCCTTGGGACGTGGCTGTGGGGCAGGCAGTGTGTGTCTCAACACTCGCTAGAAAGCAGAGTAATTCAGCAGAAAAGGGTTTTGATATTCTGGTATTCACAGTAAGCCAGGACTGGCCTTTCTTGTGGTCACACTGCAGCTGTTCTCTGGGCACACTATGGAGCCACATGTCTACTGCCTTCCTCCAACATGCCCCGACTCTGGCTGTCCCCAGGTCCCTTCTGACACGCCCCTGGAAACAGGAATATGACGAGGTGCAGCCAGCTCAGAGCTTCACCGGTGCTACTGGGCAGGAGGCACCCAACAGCACCCACAGGATTCTCACTGAAGTTAGAGAAACTCAGCCTGCTCAGACTTCTCACAGTCTCCACCAGACACGACTGAGTCGATCGAAAGGTTCCGAAATCACCGAGGGGAGCGCGGGGCCAAGCGCTGCCTGTGTGAGCCACCATTGCCATGGCTACTGAGGCTCAAATAAAACAAAATAAGGAGGCATATAGCAAAGCAACTCCTCCTCTGGGCAGTGCTCACACAAGCTACCTTCTCTCTCTTTTGAGTGGAAAAAGAACAGGAGCTGGGGTGAAGATACTGCTCTGGCTCAAACAGGCACAATGCCAGGACCTAAAGTCAGGGCTGAACTGCGCTCGAAGTTTCTTCATTTATCAGCTAAAACAGATGGCAGAGAACTGTAATTTGGCTCCTGTTTCTTCCCAGCTCTATATCACACAAACTGAAAGAGTAGAGGGTTTTTGGTACTATTACAAGTTTTATGTTTTGTTGACATTTTGGCTGGAGCAGGGGAAAAAACATTTGAAGACTCTGCGAGTGAGGCACACGCAGATCTGGAGGAGCATCAAACACCATGAAAGCACAGGGCACGATCAGTACTCAGAGTAAAGGAAATATGACGTATTTTACTCATTTTAGGCCAAAATCAGTACTGACAATGTTGTGGAAAGATCCTGGAGAACCAGAGCAGCATCAGTGCTGTGTGACAGATGATTCCCTAAGTGACACTGGCATCACTGCAGAGTCCTTCACCTGTACCAAGTCGGGGTTTCTTTCAGGGCCAGAGTTTTGAGGACAGACAACACATAAAAGCTGGCAGATACCCAGATTATCACCCCAAAACCATCAGACAAGACTGTTACAAAGAATTTTTACATACAGCCAAACTGATTAAGTCCAAGGGTTGAATTGTCTTGATAAGGACTATGAAATTAGTCTTTCAGAAAAGACGGAAAACTTTATGCAAGCACGTTTCACTTGCAGATGCATGTTACATGCATGCACTGTTAATACTCTGTGTGTAGATTGTTGAGCATTTTGTGCTGCAATTCACGTGTTTGAACAAGTTTCTCTGCAGTGCATTGTGTTCTGAATAATAGTATCTCCAGAAGGTATCGGTTTCACAGAAGAAAAAGGTCGTTTAGGCAAATGTGAGGAATTAACACAATTAAAAGCTTCGGTTGAGCACTGAGCAACAGCACAACACATTGTTGCAAAAATAAATAAATCCTTTTCGATACAAAGACTACATAATAACCACTCACACTTCCACAAAGCAGAACACATTTGGGCAGGTATTGTTAGAAATTAGTGATCGGTCCTGCAGGGATTGCCCCTTTTGAATGCAGTGGTTGTGGTCACATTCCTCAGGCACAACAGAATCACATGTGTATTTTGTGCAAATGTATTTCCCACATGTGAATATTTCCCATATATGAATTCTGCAACTACTCAGTGTAAGGTGGAGCAGCCAGTGCATTAGCAGACCATTTAGAGATAAATAAAATTACTTCCTGTTTTTAATGGGCATAACTTTTTTTTTTCCTCCAGCAGATATTTTATAGATTAAGGTTCTCTATCTAATACCAAAACCAGAAAATTTTTCAAGTCCTCAGAGACAAAATTCTGCTCTTGGCCAATTCTGGAATCCATGCTGTGGATTCGCTGCTGCAACTGAGCTCTGCATTTTTCCTAACGTTACTCACGGCCATGTGATCCTGCAGACATTCAGCTCCAGATGTAGCAAGGGGAGGGAACACAACCCCTGAGCACGAAACCACCGCGTGTGTTACTTTCCACTCGTAAAACGCGCTTCTAAAGTGGTCACCTCCAGCATCCAGCCAAAATTACAGCACAAGTTTCAGGCTCCAAGTCACACTGGACCAGTTTATTCCAGAACAGAAGCCTGGATGCATCCAAGCTGTCACCATGAGCACACTCTAACTCAAAGCATACACACAGCAAGGGATAAAGCCCTTGGAAAACACAAGGACAATCCATCAGTCAACAGAGGAGCTGCTCATCCCAAGGCAGCAGGGTTTGTAACATGACACATGTAAACACACCTTCAGTCACTTGAACGGTGGAACTGTTTGGGAAAAGGAGATCCCACAGTGCACAAACTGCACCCCATGCCCTTGGTATATCCTCATGCCCTATGACCTCACCTGGAGAAGGAGGGGAAAAAGCAGAACCCTCAGGTTCCCAGAAACGCTCTCTCACAACAGTTGCCAGAGCAGCCCAAGTGTAAGGAAGCGTTTCCTCTCGAGCACATCTACACATACATGATTCACTTACTCCAAGCTCTCCTCAGACAGTATTCTAATTTAGAGGAAGGAGTTGAAACGCTGGAAGGGGAACCAAGAAGGTGCCTGTTCCAGGGGCTGCTGGGTGAGGCAGGAGACCACAGCTCTCCCCAGACACGCCGGCCGTGCCATGGGGAGGAAGCCGAGCTGGCAGCACCCACCTCGTGATGTCCAGGGCGGGCAGGGCCACCTCGTGATGCCAAATTCTCCAGATCCCAGCCAGCCCGGGACGTGCCAGGAGGAAAGGCAGTAAGGGTGACCCTTCACCCGTTAGCTCATTCTGTAAGGAGCTTCAACTCCTCCTAAAAAAGCAGCGGCAAAATTTGTGCAAATGTATTTCCCACATATGAATATTTCCCATATATGAATTCTGCTACTACTCAGTGTAAGGTGGAGCAGCCAGTGCATTAGCAAGTCATTTAGAGATAAATAAAACTTATCTCTAAATAAAATTTATCTCTAAATAAAATTCAGCAGAGGGTTTTCCACTCCCTGTTGCCCGTTCCAAGGGCGACGGGAAGAAGCTGAGGTGGAGCGAGGGGTAGGCAGGGTGAGTTCCCACCAGGGCAGGGGAAAACCTTCCAGGGCACAGAGTCAGGTAGGCACAAGCACCCCAACAGTTTGGAAATTATTTGGTCATTCTCTGCATTCACGTGCACCTAAAACGCTGGGGATACCAATCCAAGTGAATTCCTTTGGATCTGATAATATGAGTAAATAATCACTGGAGGAACTGCCAACCCTCTGATTTACAGCTCCTTTAGCCACTGGACAGATCCAGCTTGCAGCACTGCCTTATTCAGAGTTAGCACCTAATTTTTCAGGACATGCTGGATGTTTCAGCAGCAGCACATTCCTACCTGGAGAAGCACTTGGGAGACCTACAGAGTGGTGGCACGGGGGGCTCAGAGAGTGGCCCCTCCAGCCAACTATCTCCAAGCTCCAGAGGTGCTCACTGCAGTTTGTATGTCTCTGCTTCCAAGATGAAAGTTGACTTAAAGCACTGGAAGGTACATAAAAGCTCAGATGACAGGAAATGCAAAACAGAATTTGGCAAAATGAAGTACTTTAGAAAACAGCAATATATTTCAAAATACAAGCCAAAGTCATCAGAGCGATGGAGAAAACTGCACATAAATCAAAGTGAAGTATTTATTAAAACTTGCTACACTCAAGCTAATGAATGCGACCAAAAAGCCAAAACCAAACTCTTCCAGAGATATTACAGAAGAGCTGAATATTTTTTTATAAAATCCAAAACTTAAAAGGGCATTAAAGGGCAGAAATGAGCTTAATAAAAACACAATAACATTTTAGAAGTTTAAGATTTTGAATAGTCTTAAAAAATTATGGGACAAAAGCTTTTTAAATTCATCAGATAACTGGAAAAGCTGAAAAGCTGGAGCTATTACAAAATGAAGCCCAGCTAAAGCTCTTTTTGAAGATAGATTTCGAGGTGGTGAAATTCCAGGAGTTTTACAAATATTGGCAAAAACCTTGCAGAATGCCAGAAATGAACAAAAATCCAAACACACTATTCCCTTAATAGCAGGTTTTGGTCAGACTGGCTGGATGCATTGACAGCAGTGCTGAGGAACAGCTTTGGAAAGCCTTGTGCAGAGCTGTTAGGATCAGGAATTTGCTGGCTGCATTGCTCACAAGGACTGACACAGCTTGGCAAGAGATCTGCTTCCCTGGGCTCAGCTGGGCTGTACACAAAGCTACCTGCTGCTGAGAGAAAAGACATTTTGTGGGTAAAACTTCTGACTGGAAAAATCAATGTCAAGACAACTTTTCATGTTCCTCCTTCACCTTACTCCAGCCTCCACATTAAAAAGTCCCTGGTTACATGTTATTAAATGTTTCTGAGCGTCTTTGCACTTTGTTTCAAGAAATCAGCCTCTGGTTCACGAAGCAATTATGCCTCTGTAAGAAAGCATGTACCATTTTTACAGTGCAAGAACAATAGCTCTGCAGAGGAACTGGCTCGTGAAGCATCTTTGTATCAAGCTACCCATTCCAACTCCGGGTTTATTGCAATTCCCTGGATGAATCCTGCTGCCAAAAATGATGTGAAAGGAAACAAATCTCAGGATACCATTTAAAGTCACTGCCACAGGGAATAGAAAGAGTCTGGGCTGATGGGGGATGCTTGCCTAGACAGATTTTGCAAAATACTACTTTGCAGTCAGCCTGAGGCCTTTCCTACCTCAGGAACCTCCAAACTATTCTCCCTACAAAGGAGCAGCACGTATTACACTAAGACCCCAAGAAAGCACATTTCCAGGATGACCAAAAATGGCTTTCTCCACAAGTAAAGAACATTTAGAGTCATTTATTCCTGTGTCTCCCCACTTGAAAAACTGCACTGGTTCTCAAAAATACCCCAGATAACCAAAGCAAAGCCCTAAAGGAAGAATGTGCCCAAAGATACCCCACATTGTTGGTAAGACTCGAAACTGGAAGGGGTTCTGTCAAGCTTGAACAATCAGCACACAGCTGTACCTCTACAACAGGTGCTTTAACGAGAGCAGAGCCGTTTGCAAACAGCACTGGAATGCCCCTGGGGGTGAGAGGGCTCTTAGAGCTCCCCAGATTAAAATAAAAAAGAGACACTGAAGCTTTTATTGAGCTGTAGTGTAAAAAGAACTCCTGATTAATAATCCCTCTATCCTCCAGCGAGGCAGGAAGGATGTCTGGAGAGAGAAGGGAACAAGTATTTGAACTTTATACAGAAGATGGAAAAAAAAAACCCACTGAGTTTCCCTCCTACAAAATGTACAAGCCCCTTAATTCAGGACCATCCCTCTCCCTCAGGTTCAGAGTGCTCTGAGCCCAGCCAGGACCCCAACACACAGAGTGTCCTGCAGAACCTCTGCTGCAGCCCCTGCAGCTGTATTTACCTTTGGAAATCCTGCCCACACACCTCGACAACAAAGCCTGAAACCTCTCAGGAATTCACTGAGCTTTGGGCTCGACCTACCGAGCCCATTCCGAGCAGCTTTATGGATTCTTACGACAGCAATACTCTCAGTCTAAAATTCTAGAACACTGCTTACCTGAAATTTTATATTCCTAATAACTGTAAGAGCCCAAGCCTGGGCTGAGCTCTCCTGTCACCAGCAGCCGCCAGTGCCAGATGCTACAATATGGCCAAGAGCTCCTATTTATAGTAAAAGTTACCCTCGGGGAAAATCCACTCACGTGATTATTATTTGCAGTAGACAGCAGGTACTCTACACCTTGGAATTTAAAGGGCTTGTCTCTTCCCTAGAATACTTGCAGGTGTTTCTGTGTTTCTTGTAAACAGATTGTACCACTAAAATTCTGAATATTCTTGCTCACCATGTGAATGTCAAGCTGGGCTGAGAGATTTCAGCCTAAGGGCCAAGCCTGCCAATTGCCCTGGATTAAACTGAAGAGCTAAAAGGCTAATAAATAGTGGATCTATTGTGATTTCCTAAGGTTTCTTCTGTAAAATAAAGTGCATTTATACATATATTAAAAAATATATATAAATGGCAAACTGGCACCTCAGCAAATATTTTACAGTTGCTAACTTACTGGTCACAGTACTAAACCTGTCAACTTCTCCAGCACCCAGTTCTGAAGGGTTTTACACTGTCTGGGTAGACCCAGGCTCACAAAATTTCAC
The DNA here is from genome assembly GCF_003984885.1 of Neopelma chrysocephalum. NCBI lineage: Eukaryota > Metazoa > Chordata > Aves > Passeriformes > Pipridae > Neopelma > Neopelma chrysocephalum. The sequence continues at coordinate 14,779,004 of NW_020897720.1, forward strand.
ACACCCACAGCAGAAAGAGATTCTGGGCAGGAAACAAGAAAAAAAAAAAAAGGAAGAAGAAAAAAAAAACCTCCACCACAAACAAAACAACAACTAAACAAAATACATTTCCACTGAAAAGTATGGTTTCGTTTTTGTAACAGTGTAAGGTGAGATAAGTAGAATTAGTAAATTTTCACAGTAAGCCTGATGGAAATGCAAAATATATTAATAGTAAAAAAAACCTGAGCATCTAAATCCTCCTTAAGTGTTTGGCTATACTGATGTCACTGCCACAGTAGTTGGGCTTTTCTCTCCAAGTACATGTTATTCACAAAACACAGTCACAGAATGTCTGCAGTTTTATGGTTGCTCTACACAGTCTCCTCAACAGGAGGACAAAGCCTTCCAAGTGAAGACAGTCAAAACTAAGAGTGCTCAGAATATTGGGAAAACATTCGGTTATTTAGAATATAAACAGATAATAATGTATCAATCCATAAATATCCCATTGTCCCCATGGAATTGATGAGGCTGTTGCATTCAGGTTCACTGGAACCAGGAACAGGCTGAACTCCAGAGTGCTTGTTCCCAGTGTCTAAAGACTAAGCTGTCATAAATAACAGTCTTTATTTTGTGTATTACCCAAAAGTTTCACCAGGAACTGATAATCCTCACTATGTATGATCTTAACTACAGACTTATCCCCATTTGGAAAACAAAAGCAGCTGTTAGGCAACGTGCCTAGAGGGCATCTGTATTAGTCTTTAAAAACTACTACTTGGCTCTCCTGAGTCAGAGCTGGGTCTCCCACCCTCCCCAGAGTCTCCCCCTGCAGTTTATACCTGGGGGTCCACCAAAAAAACCCAACTGCAAATTCACCAGTTACCAGGGACAGTTGACATCCCAAAGTGAAAGAGCCCTGTGTACAGGGAGGAAGGAGGAGCAGGTGGAGGGACATCCTTTTTAAATTTCAGGCTCGGTTCTGCCACAGAAAGATGCAGGTAGCGAGGGGAGCACAGACCTTGCCAAGCCCTCCTTTCAACACAGGGGTGATGCCCACATTTCTGCCCCAGCTCTGCACTGCAGCTGTTGCTTTAACCACCAGTCTCTAGACAAACCCATCACTAGGGTGAGGGAAGAGGGAAGACAATTACACAGAGCAGTCCCAGTGCCCCTTCCCTACCAGGGGCTCTAGTCCAGTATTAAGCTCATTTGAAAAATAAGATGACACCAACACCATTAAAACACCTTGTTTCTTAGAAAAGATCATTTAAAAAAGGACCCACTTTCACAGTGAGTAGCAGAGGGGTGTGCAAGCAGCTGTGATCTGTGTCCTTAAAAGCTGCAGTGTCCAGGAGCATGTCCTGACTCCACGGGGGACTCAAAGTCCATCAACATTCTTTGAAAATCCTGATGCTTCAATAACTGCAGATACACTATTATCCACCTAAACTACCCAAATACTGCAGCTAAAAGGGGTGTCTCATCACAGACAATGAAAGCCGTCGGTCAGAGCTCTCCCTTCACGGGGCAACCCAAGGGCCGATCATTTGTAGGTACAAATTTCAAGGCGGCGGGTGGGAGGGGAGCTTCACCACCCTGCCAGAAGTGCTCCAAGACGCGCATAACTCTTACTAATGAAGCAGATGGCATTTGCATCCAGGTGGTTACTGCACTTTAAAACGACTTTGCCGGCTCTCTCTTCTCCACGCCGGCCAGGACGCGGACACGGCATCGCTTTCGAGCGTGGTCGTTACCCACCCGTGGAACGGCACTTATGTCAGAGCCACAAAAACTACCTGTTTCCCAGCAAACCAGCCCGGGGAGGCCCCGGGCGAGCTCAGGCCCCGCACAGAGCCCGTGCTCGGCCTCCCTCCGCCCCGACACCGACCCCCGGGCCGTGTGAGCCCGCGGGGGCCCCGGCCCCGCTCCCCCGCCCGGCCCGGCGCTGCTGCCAGAGCGACACAAACCCCGACAGAACCCCCGCTCTCCTCGGGGCCAAAACTTCGCGTTTTCTCCCCGTTCCTGCGGCTGCTCCCCCGGGACCTGCCCGCCCGTCCCCCCCTCCCCGGAGGGCACGGCGGGGTCGGGGCCCCGCACACGGCCCGGGGAAGGGGGGGCACCGCGGGCCCGGCGGGCGCTGGGAGCGGCCCCGGCAGGGCAGGGACGGAGGGAGGGAGGGAGCGAGGGGAGGCGGCCGGGAGGCTCCGCGGCGGCCCCGACGTGGCGGTCCCGGGGGGTCCGGAGGGGCCGGGGGAGAGGGGGCACCGCGTCCGGGCGGCCCCGGGCAGGGCAGGGCCGGGCCGGGCAGGGTAGGGCAAGGCAGGGCAGGGAAGGGTGTCCGGCCCCGCGCCCCCCCGGCGGAGCAGCGAGCGGGGAACTCGGGCGCACAAGTTCGGGGCAGGGCAGGAGCGCGGCCCCCGTCCCGCTCACCTGAACACACAGTCGTCGCGGGCGTCCCTGGCCGGGGAGATGAGCCCGTGCTTCTTGTTGAAGAGCTTCTGGAAGAGGGTGGGCGGCATCTTGGGGCGCCGCCGCTGCCCCCGCCGCCGAGCGCCGGGCTCCGCGCAGCGCCGTCCCCTCGGCGCGGCTCTAGTTCCGCCCGCCCCGCTCCATTCGGTGTCACAGTCATATGACAGAAATTAGTCACCCGCCGCTGCCAGGAGGGGCGGGGGCAGCGAGGGGCGGGCGCAGGCGGCGGGGCCGGGCGGGCCCGGCGGGGCGGCCCCACGTGCGGAGGGAGCCCCGCGGGACCCGGGGCTGGGCCGGGGGGGTCCCTGCGGGGGTCCCTGGTCCCCGCTGCCCTCGGCGGGTCCCGCGGGCGGGGCCGGGGGGATCCCCGCGGCGGCGATAACGCGCCCGGCCGCGTTTTCCTTCTCCGGACGGAAGTTCGGGACGGGAGCCCCGGGAAGGCGGGGGGAGGTCACGAGAGAGGCATCGCACCCTGCGGGGGTGCGCCGAGAGGGGCGATGTCCCTTCCCCCAGACACAGAAAACCCCTCTCCCGCCCCCTCCCAGGCACAGGGCGGTTCTCCCACAATGGCACAGCTCAGATTCCCAACCTGCGGGGAAGGTGGAACGTGTGTGCTCGGTGGCAGGGGAAGCCATCATCGCAGGTAAAATACCCAGCCACAAAGCACATAAAGCCCAGCAAGTCAATCCAAAACAAATTATAAGGGGAGGGGAAGTGTGATAGGTTTTATAAAATCAAAAGGATCTGAGGATTTTTGCAAAACTGTTTATTAGTAAATGTTGAAGTGAAATAGAAATCCTGGTAACAGTTAACAGTCTCCTTCAGTGTATCACTGTTCAGATACAACGCTGCTGGGGAGTTTAATTAAGGACTGACAAAACTGACTGACTCATCTGCTTTCCCTACAAAATGGAATTAAACTAAAACAACCTATGATGTAAGATTAAATTAAGCAGATTCTTTTTAAGACACAATTTAGTGCATGTGTAAGATGTCTACACAACAATTCTTCACAATCACCCATCTGTAGGAATTTTGGTTTTCATCTACCAGAAGTTGAAGATAATTCTAACAGAAAACAGGAATTAATGTTTAGATGCATCCCTTTCCCCTTGTTCTGTATGGAAGACACACCTGCCTGCCACAGATTTGTACATGACCAACCTTTACATCCCTTCACCAGGTACAACCCTCCTGGCTTCAAGGTGGGCATGTAAATACAGTCTCAAATACAAGTCCTCAGGGAGCACTAGAAACTGATAACATTTTGTCCAGGACATGTAACTCAGCTTTCAGTAATTTCACAGCTGAGAGCAATGAAGATTCAGCTCATCTCAAGTGCATTACAATTCCAGCTGACAGAGTCTCTTTAAGAGTAAACATTAACCTGTTCCAAAACGCCTCAATGAACAGCAGGTGATTGTGATAGGCTTGACTGTCAGACCTTAAGTGAGGGAGGGGAGGAAGGACAGTGAGAGAAAAAGGATGGGCACAAATTTAATCATCCACTTCCCCATAAAAACCTCTCTCTAGGCAAATTTTCACACCTACACAAAGAACATGAACTTCTGTGCCCATTCAGAACATGCTGATTTGGGCCCCAAACCTCTCCTTTCTGTGTCTGAAGATTATGAACCACAGCAGAACCATTTGCATGCGAGGTCTTTACCCCCCAGCAGCCTGTACAGGCACTCCAGTGCAAGAAGCAAAACATCTTCCATCATCTCTGAACACTTTAAGTCAAAGTCTCCTAGAAGTGCACTTCAGATAACAAAAATAACTGAACAGTGTTAATGAAAAACCTCTTACAATACATTTACTCAACATGCATCTGCCATGCCCAATTCCCGGTGATAAAGGATTATCAGAGTTCCTGCATGGACTGACTCGCTGGGAGCGATTCCATTCAAGCCATTAAGGCTTCATCATGTCTGGGACGTGACAGAGCAGCCCTGGTGACACTGAACAGATTCCTCTCCTGAATCACTGCACAAATAACCTCCTCTGTCCTACCCATTAACTGGCCACGACCCATAACCTTTATCCACCAATATGGAAGAGCCAGTTTCCACTCTGAATGAAATTTTATGTAGCAGTTCTGCAGCTAAAAACCAAACGATGGGAAAATGCCTTTCCTTTGAGAAAAGCAGAACAAGAGTAGAGATTGTTCCGGCCTCCAAATGAATTTCCTTCCCTGGGGCAGAGAGCTAGCCTGGTAATTAATTACACTTTCTCTGAGAGTCAGACAAAAGATGAAAATAAGAAGCAGCACTTTCATAACTGAAGGGAAGGACGAGAGATTGTGGTTCCTGATATTTCTGCCCTCCTATGCAGCCTCATCACATCAAGAAAAACAAAAGCAAAACACAGCAATATTCAGGCTGCTACAGTTACACACCATATTTCTTTCTCTTGTACTTTCCAATTAATTTGCCAGTATTAGTCTGTCTCTTGTATAAAACTACCAAATGGTCTGGGGCAAAATAAGTGTTTTCTCCTAGGACTTCTAGAATACCCTTACAATAAACACATTTTTATTCAGGACCACCCTTTACTTGAGCAATCATCATAATCACAACTTACTAGATAAGTAGCTTTCAATTTTGCTTAAAGCTACCTCAAGAAGTTCACCTCTATCTCTTAGGGGCTCTAGATTCTTGCATAAACACTAGTGACTGAATATTTGCAAGAACAAGGATATTGATAATTAGAAGCACATCTGAGAGGACTCCAAGGAGTTGTTGGTAGAACTCATTCTACTAATGCTTAAAAAAAGAAAAATAGCTTAATGGCATAATTTTTAACCTTGAGCCATATAGTGTGTTTATACAATACTTCTTCACAGACTAATCCAGCATCATTTATTTGCACTTCCTTCTGCCCCAGAGCAATGGGGAAAGGCTCGGGGTTTGAACTTTCACAAGTTATTTTCAAATGCAGTCAAACTAAAGTTGTGGATTTTGTATGTTTTCTTGGCATGCTCTTTTTGGAAATACAAAACTATTTTCCAGAGTGATAACACTGAGAAACAGACTTTTGAAAGCCATCCTGGCATTTTGAAACATCAAAAAACTTCCCTTTTCGTCCAGAAAAGAGTCAGGGTGTTGTAGTGAGAACACTGTGGGGATCCAAATTACTTTAACCTGCAGTGAATTCAGCTGGAAAAAACTCTGCTCTTGAGAGTGTTTTCTGAGGCACTTGGCACACTAAGAATGACATTTAAGAATTAACATTCCACAAGCTGAAGTGGAAATTATGTGGACACAGTGTGAACAGTAACCTGAAAATCCAGAATGCCAATATCCAGCTCTTCACACAATTCAGCTATAAAAGGGTTTTTCCCACCTTGTATTCATGTAAAGCATCTGCTACCTCTGAGTCTGAAGGCAGTAAAAGAAACAGTGGCTGAGAGATGTGATGCTACAGATCAGGTGAGATGGAACAGGAAGGACTCAGAGGTGCCAGTGGCTGGGCAGTGGATGTGCCCAGAATGGTGACAGTGCTGATCACTAAGAGCCAGCTCACACTGATGGCAGGGTGATGATGACCTATATTCATGGTTAGAAATCAATTTACAGCAGAACACACAGTCCTGCACCTCCAAAGTTCTGCAGACCCAAGCATTCAGAGAGTTTAATGGCAGCACACTATTGACTTCTGGGTCCCTGAGAGTACATGAATGCTTTCACACCCACCCCATAACCAGAGTGAACACTTAAGCAGAGGTAACACCTTTAAATGCTAATGCTACTAGAGAAAACTAGAAATCCTGGCAGAGCAAGAGGCAAATATAACTCCATAATTAATTTGGTCTGCTGTTCTTGAGTCGTGCTTTTGAAAAATCCAAGCAAACTGAAGAATCATCTTTAAGGAGTCCTTGCAGAATGATGCCCAGAATAGGATCTAGTTGCTGTACAAAATAATTTAATGTTAAGTACTTGAGTAAAGTACTTACAAACTTACTGAACACATAATACCAAATTTCAAACAATGCATGTGCAAACAAGAAAAAAAAACCTCAACCATTTGTTAGTTCTGTTCCATCACCCTGACACAGCAACAAGATGGTCATTTCCTCTGTTGACTCCTGCTGAGACCCAGAAACCTCATCTCTGTTCACAGCAGATCCAATTTTTGGTACATGTAATAGTATCTGGGGGGAAAAAAAGTGATAAATAACTATCAGTAAAGTGGCACATTCTCAAGTGTAAGAGAAAGCCCAATGATCTGACCAGCTGTTGAGATGTTCACTACATATCCAGGCTATCACTTTTTTGGAGGAGTCTGGATCTTGCAGGTCATTTGCCAGTGAGGAGAGAACAACAGTTTTGGTTACATGTACATTCCTAATGAAAACCAGAATCCTCTGAAAGACTCCTTGTGCAGAGAATAAAACATTCAGCATAAAACCCCCACCACAGGCAGTCTGATTCCTGATCCCAGGATCCCCCAGAAAAGCAGGAACAAACCCAAACTTTTGTTCTGACACCACCAAGTGATTACCAAGTACAACCTGTGTTCTGTATTACCACAACTTTCCTAGGACACCTGACCTGGCATCCTAGTTCTTTGACCTGTACAGAAGCATCAGTGTCATTAATTAATACATACACACACTTAAAAGCACTTCCCTGCATTCTAGATGCTGCATGTCACTCAACTGGTAATAAAGCTGGAGAGTACTTGGAGCTAAGAGACTGCAAATGAAAATTTGTGTGTGCTCAGTATTTCTGAGAGCTGTCACACTTAGGCAGTATCTCTGTATTGGATTAAATCACACACACCTTGCAGAAAACTTGCAGACATTGTGAGGAACTGCTTTAAACTTCGGCAGACATGTGCCATCCAGTGGCACACCGAGAAACTTCACCAGAGACGGGAAAGGGAGGGGGTTTTACCTCTGTGGCAGCGATGAGACAGTTTTGTTCACAGTTCTCATTTCTGTTTAACAAAAATCTAGGAAGTGAAGAAAGGAGCTTCCCCTGTGTTAAGGGTTTCAGGAGAAAGGAACAGAAACCTCGAGGGAAAGTGGTGATTTTTAAAGAAAAACATAACTGATAACTTGAAGTGCTTTGAGGATGGGGGGCAATCCTGAGCATGACATAAACCACACCAAGGGCTGAAAGCTCAAGTCAGACTTACCCTGGAAATAAAGACAGGATAATAATTTATTAAAGAAGAAGGTAAATTTTCTAGGGAATCTCCACACCAGCAGGGAAACCTCAAAGTTGTGTTTGGAATCGTAGAACCCAGAATGGTTTGGGTTGGAAGGGACCTTAAAGATCATCTCATTGCACCCCCTGCCACAGGCAGGGACACCTTCCACCAGCCCAGGTTGCTCCAAGCCCTGTCCAACCTGGCCTTGGACACTTCCAGGGATGGGGCAGCCACAGCTTCTCTGGGCAACAAGTTACTTCAGGAGTAACATGAAGAGGCACAGATATTCCCAGAGTTACCTAGAGCACCTTAATTATGATATAGCCTATGACTGGATCAATTCCTGTGCTAAAGATCCTCGGAGGAGAAAGTGTTAGTGCAGTTTCAGTGAAGTACTGTGGCACAAGAACACTGTTAAGTCAGAAATTTGAAGTTTTCTGCATCTTTTACTCTTTTTAGCCTTGTGATTTTTTCAAAATATTCAGACTTCAAAAAAAAAAACCAACCACCCTTAAACACTTAACTAACCAGTTACCATCTGCACAGAGAACCAAGTGTTTATTCTCTCACCTTCAGGCACTCCTTTGGGAAGGGAGAACCCTTTCCTGATAACTGGAACTTGCTGGAGCCTGGAAGGTCTCTGGTGTGGTGACAGTCTAACAATGGAGCAGATTTCTTGTCTGTCACACAGGGGCTGAAAAGATTAATGACATTTCATTCACACAACTATTCCCCTTGAAGAAATAGTCTTTTAAGCTTTCTTCTAGGGAAATTACAAGTGAAATGCAGATTTCAAGGGATGCCACTAGAAAATATTTAAGTCTACTTGTGTACATTTAATATGCTATTGTAAAGGGTGAGAGAAAGCTTCAGAGCTTGAACATTCTCTTCAGCTGTTTTAATACTGTAAGGTTTAAATATACAGTACACTACATACTAGAATGCCAAAACTGGATTTAAAAAGTGCAATAAAATTAGAACCTTAAAAATATTCTTTTCTTCTGGACTTTGAGGAATAATTTCCTTTTCTGAGCTCAGAGATGCAGGAACAATTTCTTCTGAATTTACACATGGACCTGTGGTATTCAGGAACAGGCTTTCCCCAGGTGAGGCTTTGCACACTGGCGACAAGCTGAGCTACAGCTCCATCAAAATACAAAATATACAGGAATAACCACCCAGTTAAATAACAGACAACAATTCAGATTGGATAATGCTTGTTGGCTCATACAAAAGATGTTCTATTGTCTCAAAAAAAATTATTTAGGAATGCAACAAGACCTTGATGTTGTCTATTTGTTAATCTAGTATGCATTAACTCAAGTGTGCAGAGACAAGTGGCAGTACTGTACTACCTGTACTGCCAAAGAATTCAAACTGGCATTTAAACATCAAATTTGTACTGAAGGGGTTGTGCAAGCAAGGCTACTAGTGCTGGGTTTACATCAGAAGATGTTGTAAAAGATACAAACCAGATTCCTAGGTTGGGTTGCTTGGGGGTTTTCTAATTGTCCAGCTAATAGAATTTATCATAGTTTGTGGTGCAATTTGCATAGTAACATGTATAGCCACAACTGGACTGTGCCACAAGGAATGATTTCTCTGGTTAGGATCATTAAAACAAAAAAGCACTGGACAGACACTCACCTTTAGCTGTGCAAGCTGAGCATTACCAGGATTTTTTAGAGCTTTATTTTCCTCAATCATCAGCATGGTGGAAGTCATTTGCTAAATAAAAACAGAGAAGAACTCAGTGTCAGATTCAAATTCTTTGCTGTTTATTATTACTCCTACAATATCCCCCTACAATACTGTAAGAACTTCATTTAGAATTACTAATACTTCTTCAGATTTAAGAACTGAACTCCTGTCATTCACTTTTTTTATTTTTGGTCTGGTGCTTTCCGAAATTAAGACAAAGAATTAGTTTACAGCAGCACAGACATTTCAGATGTGGCATTTCCTGCCACTTCTCCTATTTAATTGTAACTTTTGCCACAATTCAAAACTCTCACTTCTCATTTCATGCCACTGCTAATCAGCAGGACACAATGGGAATACTCACCACCACAGCATCTGTTGGTTTGGTTGGCACAACTTCTGCTGTCAACCCCCCTGATTTGGCTGAAGTGTTTCCTGGGGCATCAAGCTGCCTGAATGATGATGAACCTTCTTCTGCCAGATTAGAATTGTTTTCTGTTCCCTTACGCTTCAGCCTTTTGGGTTTAGCAGTTTGCTTGCCAGGCTAAAGAGGGAAACAATTACATTTCTTATTACAAAGTGAATCTCTGTAGCCTGGTAAGCACTAAAAAAGAAAGTCCCTCTGTCACAGTGAAGCTCTACACACTGACAGTACCACTGGCAAAGCCAGTCTGAAAAACACAGAGCTTGGGGACATCCCTGACTGTTCCTCTATGGAGAGGGAGAGGCAACTGCATCCTCACTCTCTGCCCTGGCTGCAGGCACCCCTTCCACAGGTGTAGCAGGAACTACTACTCCTCTAGGTGGAGTTTTCCACCCATAGCAAGTCATTTGTGTCACAACCTTGCTGATTTATTAAGGATCTTTCACCTTGCTGTCCGGTCCTAAGGGTGAAGCACAGCGCATACCACTTTTTAGGTCTGGAGTTCTCTCTCTTGCAGCTGTGATTTTACAGAGCTTTTTTCCTGTGACAAATTTCCAACAAGTTAATTAACTTTGAGACAAAGACCACAGCCACCCCATGTCTTACAGGATGGTTTTCAAAGAGGAATAATTCCAAAGCCACCCACGTGAACACAGTTCCTCCCTTCAATACAGTCCTCACCTCCCTCTCCCCACCATCAGGACTGCTTCACTCCTCTCCCATTCCTTAAGGGAACAAGGTTCCTTATTAATCTTATGTTCACCTGGCTATTTTCTGCTGGACACACACACTGTGGGAGCAGAGACCTGCTCTGCCAGTGGCAACTTCTGCTGCTATTACCCTCCAAATTAAGCAGGGGAAAACTATGTGGTCCCTGGGCCACAGAACTGCATCAGTCACAGATCAGAACTTAGTTCCATCAGGGACTCACTAGTATTTGTGAAGCTGCTATGATGTAATTTCAAAGAGCATGACATGAACAGTTCTGTTCCCAGGTAAGTTAAATAAGAAATGTCAATTTTCATTGAGCATCATGGATGATTAAATGGAAAAATGCAGGGTTTGAGAGTTTGGTTGGTTGTTTTTGTTTTCTTCTCCTAACACATAAATTAGAACCAAGTCTTATTTACAGGGAAGATTCTTTCAATATATACTTTTCTTTCTAGACAGAGTCTGTGCTGGAGGACAAATGATCCAGCAGAAACCTGGTTTAGAAACTGTGCCATCACTTCAGTTTGGGCAGCATATCCTGTTCTCACAGCTAGTACAACTGCTTCTGGTCATATTTTACCTGACAGAGTAGCTGAAATGCCTAATGCTGAAGAACTGTAATTGCAATTTGATGGTCTCTTTCTAGGAGAGGAAAAAAAAGTGAACAACTATTCTGAATGAATGTTAACATTAAAAAACCCTACAAATACAGAAATCCTAGGAAAATATAGGCTGAGTGAAAAGGGATAAAGCTTTTTTTAGAAAATATTGTTATGGAGTTGCTTCATCACACCTTAGAGTTCTTTGATAGTTTATCATCAAGTCACAGCTTATCCTGAGGATACTTGCAATTGCTTAAGAACATAAAAGATCTGCCCCCAAACCTGATTTTTTCCTGGGTGAGTACAAAATGCCAGAGACTTAAAAAGGACTTAACAACAGGTACCCTTCATATTCTGCACTGCACAGCAAGCCTGGCCAGACACCTGGGCACAGAAGGGAATCTGACAGAATTAGTGCAACTGGATAAAAGCAACTTATTTAGGGATTTTGTAAATAAATCTCACCCTCCTCTTCCATAAAATCCTTCATTGAGTTCTCTTATATCAACTTCCCTACAGCTGCAAGGCCAAGCCAGAAGTCTGTAAGGCAAACTCTTCCCTGACTTAATGCACCAATGTCAAAGTTAGTGAGGACACAGGTAGCTAGAACTCCACAGAAGGGTTTGCAGGAGCAGAGGCTTATTCATATTGGCCTTTCTTTAAAGCATCACTCAAAAGAGAAAAACCTGAACACTTAGGTGCATCAAAGAGTCTGCTGTGCAGATTACCTTCTAATGCACTGGCCTTGAAAATCCTTTGGTACAGGTTCTAAAAAAAAAAAAAACAAACAACATAAAAGCTAAACTTTAAATGAAAAAGCTGAGATAGCTTAGACTAGACAATGTTTTAGTGCAAACTAATTTCTAAAGCAAACACAGACCACTAGCAGGGAGCTGCTCCCCATTATGCAGACAGGCCTTACATAAAATGATCATTATATATTTTATACCAGTTTCTTGCACCAAAATCAAATTTGTTTATGTATGTATCCTGAAGAATTGTAGAAAAGAATTACCTAATATTGCTGAAAGATTTGAGATCTGTGCTATCTTATCAATGGTCACTGCTTTGCTGGAGTCCAGTAGAGTAGAGTTCTTGTACTTGCCAAGGTCCACAGAGTAAAAATGACTTCTTTCTGCACATAAAAGATACAAGTGCAGGCTTCTTAAATTTGTGACAAACTGAAAACAATCACATTTGGAGGATGGGAACTAAATGAAAGCATTGTCTTGGCTCAAACAGCTGCAGAAAAGTTTGGAAGGAGTTTGACTCAAAGCACTTCGGTGGGTCATCCCCAATAAACAGCTTGTGTCAACTGGGAGTACTTTAAGTTTAAAGTGGGATGAAAATTACATCAGGACCTGATTCACTCCAGACTGGAGGACAGGTTGGCTTGCAGCAAAGATGTGACCTGGTGAGTCACACCCAGAGAGGGACCAGTCTTTTTATTTTCAACAGTCTCCCCACATTTTCTACATCAAATAAAGCTCAAAAAAACCCAAAGTCTCACCTGAATCATCATCTCTGAAGGTTTCAGGGGATGAGTAACTCTGCAGGCTGTCACTAGTATTGTTAAAATCTGCAGTTGAATCAGCATCTAAACACTCAATGAGAAAGGTTGAGACACCTGTGGGAAGAGTCATTCCTGTACCTAAAGAAAGAGACAAAATAGGTGGCTAAAGAAAAGTATCATCTTGCAGAAACCATCAGGATTTCCTTATTTAAGTTTCATTCCTGTGATGAGCTAAATATTGTCAAGTCAGTACTTTATACTGAGTCATAATGCAATTGAAAAAGCACAGAAAGGGCATCCTGAAGCCAAATCTACACTACCATAAGCTAAGAGAAGACACCTTCCCTTGCCCAAGGCTCACAAGACACACCTGAAGAATTTAGCCTCTGATAGGGTAATTCTTCAACAGGTTTGTTTTCAGGACAAACTATTTAGTCACAAGCTTTTAAAACTGCAGGTTTGAGTAAAATGAAGAACTCATGTTCTAGTTCTGTCAGTGATAAAACCAAGCTCATGTGGCTTCCAGCAGGCTGGGCTCAAGACTGTCTCAGGTCCTGTAGGTCTGTCTGTGCTGCCCACAGCAGTTCATGTGAACCAAAGCCTCCTGCTGCAATAAGGGCCACAAGTCCAGTGGTCTCAAAACCTTCACTTTCCAATTATCACACAGTCAGAACCAGCACAAGACCAGTACTTTTATAGAAAAATAACTACAAGTACATAATTAATTTTACATTTAGTTTTCTATAGATATAAGAGTATATTTAATAATATAATGTATTGCCAATATACTCACTTGAAGTCATTTCTGCATTTTGCAAACTCTCTTTACTTTCAAAGCTGATCATTGAGGATTTCTAAAATTAAAATACCAAGACAAACAACTTGAGAAAACTGGATGTAGACAGAGAAATGCAATTAAATATCATCTATACCAGCAGATGCTTAGAAACTCATTGTCTGGTACTTCACTCCTTAAACTTGCTATTCACAGTAATTTGTGCCACATTTTTTTCTTGCACCATTAATAAATCTGCAATCTGACTTATAGGTCAAAAATTCATGATGAATACCCCATCATTTGATCCTACAATCTTTCCTGGATGAGATGCCAGTGAAGGCATACTGACATCAACTGAAGTCATGCTTAACAGCAGTGGAGTAATGAACTTCACTGTCTTTTGAATTTTTTTTTTAGAGGCCCAATTCTTACTTTCAGAATCCTAAACCATTTCTCTAAATACAAACTATGACATGCAGGCAGTAGATTCTAAGTTCAGCCTGAAAAATGCACACACACATAACTCACAGGAAATTTTACCTGATTATAAAAACAATTCAGCAGGTCACATTTCTTTGGTTTATCCTCCAGACAATTACGAGTAGATAAAAAGCAAGACACCACTCTCACCTTCAGTGATACACTGCTTTCTTCTGATTCCTCTTCTTCTTTTTCCAAGTCTCTTGTTTCTCTGACATTCACTTGATTGCTGCAGTTGAAGAACAGAACTAAGTTTAACCCCAGAGCTACACTGTTTTAGAGAAAGGCAATAACTATAAAATGTCTTTATGGAACACCAATAAACAGTCTGACAAACATCAGTGTACTGATAATTGAGATTGCATAGCTCCAAGAGCCACCTCACAAGGCAAAACAATAAAAATGCTTAGCTAATGTTCATAATGGTGTGTTTGAATGAGTTCTAACAGACCTTTGGTTGCAAGAAGGGCTCTCCTCAATGAGTTCAAGATTTTCCTTAATTTTTGGTAGGGTTTTCCCACTGACCTTTTTCTTTGGGCCTAGAGAAAAATAAGTATTTAGTTCAGTAATGATAATTTCAATATTAGAATTTAGATTATTATTTCTAATAGGGCACCTTTAGCTATTTCCCCCTTCCATCCCCATAAAACCTTTTTGACCCTATTATCACAAACAAATGTTACAACAGGAAAGCCTCACCTTTAAATTACCAAGCCCAGCATGGGATCAAGACATCCCATGCTGGTCTTCCCCATTTACTTTAGCTGGTTACTCTGTCAGCCTTGAATCCCATCCCTTCCCCTCAGACTGCATTTTGTTTCTTAAAGGTCTGCAGTTCTTAACTTGGTGGCTGCTACCCTGCATTCAACGAGGCAGCTCCCGAGCACCAACTCTGAGCAGTTTTTGAAGTTTAATCTCAAAGGGGGGCAAAGCTTTTGTCTGGCCCTTTCTACAGCGCCCCTTCCACCTCGAGACGTTCCACGATCAGACGGCGGGAAGCCACTTTACAGAAGTGGCTTTATGACTAACTATCAGCCAAACCAGAGGAGACACCCCTCTGGTGTTTCCAGAACGGCTGCCTGCTTCCCCCAAGCCGCGAGGGACACGGACAACAAGAAACCACTTCCCAGCCTCACGCAGCACCCGCCGCCGATAAACACCCCGCCCGCACCGCCCCGAGCGGCCCCCGCGGGAACGCGGCCCCGGGCACAGCGCAGGGCCCCGGCCCGCCCTCCCGGCCCCGATCCCGGCCCCGATCCCGGCCCCGGCCCCGCGGGGCAGCGCTCACAGCCGGGCTCGGGCCCGCGCGGCCCCGCTCTGCCGAACAGGCTCCGGCGGCACGGCTGGGGCGGCCCGGCCCGCCGGCCCGGCAGCGCGGCCGCCCCCGGCAGCGGGGACTCGCGGCGCCTCTTCCGCGGCGCCTTCCCGGCGCGGGGGACGCGCTGCCGCTCCATGACCGGCCGGGAGAAGCGGCGCTGGCCCCGGAGACACCGGTCCTTGCTCCGGGAACAGCGGCTCTGGCCCCGAGCGAACCCGCCCTGCCCCGCGGCCCCTCAGCCGACACCGCCCCCGCGACCCCCGCCCGCATGCGCGGGGCGGCCGCCCCAGCCCGCCCTGAGGGCCCGGACCCGGCAGCCCCCGGCCGGGACCCCTCGGGCCGTGCTGAGCCGATCCGAGCCCCATCCAGCCTGGCCCGGGACCCCTCGGGCCGTGCCGGGCTGATCCGAGCCCCATCCAGCCTGGCCCGGGACCCCTCGGGCCGTGCCGGGCTGATCCGAGCC
>NW_020897720.1:14794614-14899635 GCF_003984885.1 Neopelma chrysocephalum
CCAGCCTGGCCCGGGACCCCTCGGGCCGTGCCGGGCTGATCCGAGCCTGTCCAGCCTGGCCCGGGACCCTGCCAGGGATGGGGCAGCCACAGCTGCTCTGGGCAACCTGTGCCAGGGCCTTGCCGCCCTCTGAGTAAAGAAAACCCTGTATGAAAAGGAAGTAAATAAATCATAGAATCATAGAATAGGTTGGGTTGGAAAAGACCTCCAAGATCATCAAGTCCAACCCCTGATCCAACTCCAATTACTATATCATCTGTGTGATACCCCCTTCACTGAGCAGCGCCGTGTTCCAGCTCTGAGGGATCTCAAATGTTTCGTGTAATGAAGCAAAGTCACAGAACCACAGAACGGTTTGGCTTGGAAGGGACTGTAAAGCCCATCCAGTTCCACCCCCTTCCAAACCTTCCACTGTCCCAGGTGTCTCCAAGCCCCATCCAAGCCCTTGGACACTTCCAGGCATCCCTGGATTTCCAAGTGAAAGGAGAAGCAAGCACACGCAAAAACCGGAATAGAGCCCAAATGTTTTGAAACTTTATTGGTTTAGACACATAGTCTGAAAAAATACTATGCATTCCCAATTGTCAATTCATATTAAACAAGCATATACATTTGGCTATGTTATTACTGATTTAAAATTAAAAAAAAAAAGAAGCCATTACAGAAAGACTTCTGCATCTTCAGAGAGCTTTGCAACAATTTTTTTTCCCGTAGGAGATTGCTACAATCAATCTCATGTTCCAATGTTCCTTTGGTCGTTATTTTATTTTACATAATTTATCATTTTTACCACATATTTAGTCTAGGCACGCGTTCTGAACAACTTCATAACCGTGGTGAGGACAGAGTGTCGCTGGAGGAACAACAGCTTTTAAAAAAGAGCTTTTATTGTATGTCAGTCCACAAGAAAATCTCATGAGCACTTTTGAGAAAGGTGAAAAGTTAGTTCTTTACAAAAGTTTCCATAGATGACTCTTTGATATACATGCTAATATACCAAAACTGAAAAATCTTTAATTACAGTTAAGATTTTTTTTTTTACACAAATGTATACGTTATATTTTAACCCCCTTCACTTTCAGTTGAAAATAGAATAAGCAACACTCACCAAAATACCTCATTTGTTCACTGCTTTTACTTTGCTAAAATACATAACAAAAAGCTGAAATGAAGGGCTTAAAGGGGCTCCAGATGCCTCAGAAAACATTTTATTTTGGAGCAATTCCAGGGATCTAAACCTTTTTCCCTCCCGGACTACGAGCATCCAGATCTCTTCTCTGAAAAGCTTCCCCATTTCACAGGAGCAAAGGTGATGTAGAAACCACCACATGTGCAAAATACTGAAGAATGTTAATTCCAAGAAGAAACAAAGATCCAATTCTGATTTTTTTTCCCCCAGAGAAAACCAAAGTGAGCTAAAATACAAAAAGTATGCCAATAGAATTGCCTCTAAATAAAATGCTTTTCCAAATTCTCTGTAAGGCATCAAGAGGTCTTTAAGTAACCTATTACCATGCAAAAATAGTATATTCTTTCCCAGTTTACATTCATCTTGTAGCATTTATTTACATATAGATCAGCAGTTTGTGCTTTTAACACACATAAAATTAAAAAAAAAAAATTCCAAGTTAATTTTTTAATTCCAGAAGATCGAGTCAGATTATTTTGTTACAGGCGAGAATTTCATATTCATGGCAAAAACGAGACTGGACTTTACTGATGCTGACAGATGCTGACTAACAGTGAGGACAGATTGCAAAATAGTACTTTATCAACAAAAACTCACCGACTCTCTCTCACCTGATGTGCGTCAAGCATTTTAAACTGCAAATGTGCCTTTCAGGACAGATCATTCCATGTGTTTCCTGCCCACGTGGGGTTAAGACTCTGGTCTGGTTTCTGCTCACACTTGGTGTGTCTTGGCAGAATGGTATTTTGTCTGTGCAATACATTGAGCAAAGAACATACAAAATACATAACTAAGCAAGATACTCTTCCTGGAAAATGTATTTTATTCTGGTTTTTATATATGAGAGTCTTCCAGTGATTCCAGAGGCGTAGCACCAGGCTCAGGAAGAACCTCCCATGCTTAACATGTCCGAGAACACAGTACTCTGCAAAAAGAGTCTCTGCTCTTTAAATAAGATGAATAATAGAAACTAATTTTGTAATTAGTTATCTTGAGGGGAAAAAAAAAAAACAACAAAAAAACAAGCAACTGGTTATTGGACAGCCCTGGGGATTTTTCCTTGGTGGTCACAAGAAGTGTTTCAGTTTAAGAAAGCTCGATGCAAAGTAAATATTCCTGGAATTTGAAGACAAGCAAGATTGTGCTGAGCTCATGCCTTGCACTGCCTGCTTTTCAAGTGTTAATCTCTTACAGCATCATTATGATTATGGCGAGAGAGAGCGACCTGCAGAGGAAAATCTGATTACACAAGAAAGTATAAAAGAGAGCTTTTAGTTTATTTATATAACTTTTCACAAGTTCTGAAAGTATTCACACTTATGGTGTGACAACACAATTTCTCCCAGATTTTGCATCATTCTAATGGGGCCAAGTCTGTATTTTTAATGTCTTATTCTTTCGGTGTTCATCTCTTTGGCTCTTGTGCATCTGACATTTTGCATCACATACCAAAAGAAGACAGATATATTATTCAGCATTATATATGTAAAAATAACAGCTGTCTAAGCTGTAAATAAACTTATAGTGGGATCTTTTGTACTCACACAGAGTTTAGTTGTCCTGAAAAGCCTGCAATCACCTTAGGAAAAAAGTAAATTAAACTCAAAGGTTGAAAAAGGTCAGTGAAAAAGTAGCTTTTCCCTACTTATAGGGATGACCAGGCTTTGGGGTTTTTTATTTTAAAATCCCGTTGCACTAAAACAGACAGGAAATTGTACTGAATCTAATTCTCCATTGCTTTGGGGCTTTGTGTGTGTAATGACTGTCTTTTGGCTGATACAAAAAGGAGATGAACTAGACTCCGCCGAGATAAGAATCCTTTCTGACTTGACCTAAAGAGCCAAATTTGACACAGTAATTCCTGTGCTCTGCTGACGTGGGGCACACAAACTCCCCAGGGGTGCTGCTGCTGCGTACGTTGGTGAAAAATGAATGTGTGATCCCAGCAGATCTCAGATATTTCGTAGTTGCTTTGCACTGATGTGAGTCATTGCACTGGAATCGAATGAGGAATCGGGCGCAAAAAGGGATTCAGACAAACACTTGCACATCTGATAAATCAAATCACCGTGTTCTTTATGAATCATTACGTTACTGATGCGGTTTCCTTTGTATCATTTTATTCTGAAATCACTTCAATAAATCAGTCTTTGCGTAACGCTAACCCATTAATTCGATTTATTTCATTTGGAAGCATGCAACGGAATTTCAGAGGGAAAATAAGACACCGTTCAGATTAAAAATTTTAACCTTTAGCTTCAAAAGTCTACAGCGGATTCCAGTTTAAGAGAAAAAATAAGTGTGCTTTCACTGTCCTAGCGAAGATCTAGCAGGCACAGCTCCATGCTAGTATGCACTGGTGCAGCAAACAGCAGCTAGTACAATACACACAGATATTTAGGATCCTGTTTAGCAGAAAGAAGCCATCGACAGTCCACGTATTCAAGCGACTTGACATGACAGTTTTCTCATTGTTTTGTACCGTGCTTTGTATCAGGAGAGAGCTCTAGAGTCTGTTCCTGTTCCTTGTGAGACTTTTCTGCTTTCTGATGACCACAGAAATCTAAGGTTTCATCCAGACAACTTGCTGCTTATCCCAGAGAGGCCACTGGAAGTGATGCCGGGGGGACTCGATGCTCCCAGACGTCTGGACATGGAGATGTTTTCTCAGCAGGCCTTTCTGCCACCACATCCAGCGTTCTGCCATCCCGTGACACCTGGCACAGGGATGGCTCACACAGCCTTTCACCATCCCCACGGGCCTTTGGGAGCAGCATTCCTTCCCCTTCCGTGGCCAGACAAAGGATGCCCTCCACTGCTGCGCCTCAGGCTGGCCTCTTCCCAAACCCACTCCTTGTGCTGAGCCCCGTCCAGAATCACGGCTTATTCCCTGGGCTCCGTTTCTTCAGCGCTGTTTCCGAGAGGGAGTTAGTCCAGCTGGACTAGGCAGGATTAGCAGCATGTAAAGTAACAAATTGGGGACTGGGAGCGTGTGGATCATCGGGAACTCCCCCCGAAAGCCGCCTCAGAGCCAGCAATGCTTTTGCAACCTTCTCAGTTTGAGCAGTTCAGGTGTCCATGAGTGCACTGGGCTGGAGGAGCCCGAGTGCAGAACCAGCATGCCATGGATAAACTGCCTTGGGATGAAAAGGAAATAGAGGGAACTCTATCCTATCGCTGCCTACCCTGTTCTTGCAAGTTCAAGGTAACATTTATCCGTTAGATGTAATATACTAATAGGTCTATTAAGTACAAATAGCAGGAGATTCCTTCCTATTTCTATTCTGGTTGTTAGTTAGGTCATTAATGATTAAATCAAATCAATGTCATTTATGTCCTGGAAAATATAAAAACTATCACTTCATATATAAACCAATATCCATCTTGAAGTTCCAAATCAGAGAAAATAGACTTTCACCATCAATCACCGATTGTTTGAGGTAGACCACATTATTGAATTATCCATAATTTTAGTTTTTAATGTATTAGGTTATATACAATCAAATATTAACAGACATACCTGAAATTTTCCCTATTTTAATTAGAAATGTTTGTAGTTATTAATAAATTTCCATAATTTAGTCATAGATTGAAATGTCTGTATATTTTGTGGCAATTTAGCATAATTCTTAGTAGTACCCTGTGCATAGAGTAAAAAAGAAATCGTATCACACCTGATGGAAAAAAGAAGGAAAAATGTGGTTAGTGGCGAAATCCTAAACAATGAAAGGCTCAAATATAAGATTCAGGTGCTTATCCACTTCAGCAGTGTCATTCTGGCTCTGTACTTTTTGAGTATTATTCTAATATTGCTATGGAGTCCATTACTCAGGAGATTCTTCTTCCCGTGATTTCAGATGGAGATGCTGGAATATAGCTCTTCTATTTGCTTTTTGAAGTAATCTCTTAGTTCTGGTCTCTTAGCCTTTAACGTTGGTGTCAACAAACCGTTCTGTACCGAGAACATATCGGAGTGAATGTAAATGGCTTTGACCTAAAATAAAAAAGGGACACATTTATAGCAAAGGCTACAGGCACCACACTGGATAAGTTTAACTTTTTTGTGCTGTGCTTCCCCCCGGCGGTGCCTGGAGTCCAGGGCACTCTGCCCCAGGATTTCCCTCCCCTGCCCACAGAAGGGAGCTCTCCAAGAAAACGAGCACATAAACCTCTTTTCTGTAGGAAACCAAGGCCGGAGCACAGTGAGGCAGCACAGGAGGGACAGTGTCACCATCTGTGGTGTGGTCCCTGCAGGTTCACACAGCCCAAGGGCGATGGGGGAGCGGGCAAGGACAGGGAGCTGTGCCAGGGAACATCACCTTAACCCCGCTGCAGGAGCAAGCAGCACCGATTCAGCCTCGCAAAATTATCGTGAAGCTTTGCAGGCACGCAGCGTGTGCATGATGATGATGATGATGATGTTTGAAGAGGATTTTAGCTAATTACAGTGATATAAAATCCCCCAGCCTGTGCAAGCAGCATTTCACAAGGCTGCCCTTGTCGGAGGCGGTGGCTCCGAGCACAGCGGGGAGCCTGGCAGCACAGATGGGAGCGAGCTTCTCCTTCCCCTGCTGGTGTGGGAGAAAGCAGACAACTGCTGCCTGACTGGTCAGAGTCCACTGATTTAAGACAAAATTCCCCAGCCATCTGCTGCTTTCGTGATTCCCCAAGTCAGGCTGCTTTGCAGTTTGCTCGGCTGGGAGTTGCAGGAATATAGGCTGCAAATCCATTTTCTATTCCCACTCCTCCCCCCATGACATCCTTCATAAAATCAGAATTCATGCCGTTAATGCTCCCCCCATTTGCTGCACCAGCTTTCAGAGCCTGGAAGCTGATGGTTTTAGAAGCCAGAGTTGTCATTTCCAAGACAGAGATCCAAGTGCAGATGAGGACAGGGATGATAAAGAGTATCCCACACAAGCAGAGGATTCCATCCCACAGGAACATTAGCTACAATATCTGTCTCTAAGTTTGATTTTAAGATTACATACTGCAAGAGAGATGAAGTTTTGAAGCGGTTTAGTTTTGACAATTAAAATGTATTTTTTATTCTAATCTATTATTATTTTATTCTAGTTCTTAGAGAGATGGCAAGGCTTTCCTTCTACTTCATACTTTATTAATCACAAACTGCTGGTAGAATTGATTACTTGAGAATATTTCATACTGTGAAAATCATGGCAAAGGCAAACAGGACTTACTAGCACAGACAATTATGTGCATTATAAACTGTGCTTTATATCGAATTTTTTAAAATTAATTTCTTTTTGCTATCATTTCATTTGCATGGGTAACTGAGAAATGAAGAATAACAGGGTTATGTTTAACAATGCTTCTGCTCCACTCCAATGTGGTGAATTACTCATTAGAATTATCACCCAGAAACAGTGTAAACAAAAGAAAAAGGGCCCTTGCTAATTATATGTAACAATTAAGATGTTCATTATTTTAACAGAAATAAGCCTTTGACGTTTTAAAATGGGGTGGATAATTTTGCTGTGGTTTTAATGCTGTGTAATCCACGGTTGATTTCAGATCTCTCCTGAGGTGTTTGTAGCTCTGTTGCAGAAGTATTTACAGAAGCACCCGGAAAGAATTAGTGCCCAGACTGAAAATAAAGAAACCAGAAGCATTCTGAGGTCAGGTATAAGACCGGTAATTAGTGACCCAGTTTCTGACAGAGCTTTCAGTGGCAGAAGAGTCAGACTCCTGCAGATGTTTATCTTGACCTCTGGTTGTCAGTCTGGAGATTATCCATGTCCCTGACTTAGATTTTGACCTCTGCACCCAAAACTTTCATTCAAAACGTTAATTCAAATTTCAAGCACGGCTGGGAGGCAGAATCACAGCATACATATTTTTTGAAAGGAAAAAATGTAACTTGCCAGCACTTAAGCTCTCTCCAAAAACATCGTGTGCAGCTGCAACAATAAATGCTGACAAACTCCCCTTCAATACAAATAAATTGCCTGTCTGACCCCACTGAATGATGTGTTAATTGTTTCATTTTACCTGCTCAAAGGAGTGGAGCCCACTCTCCTTCCCCAACCGTACCATGTCTTCCATTATTGCTTGCTTCAGTTCCTGGGTTAAAACACAGAAATTCCTCATGAACTATCAGAGTCAACCTTGCATGCAATTATTGCTCATTGTTAATCCTATTGTTCACTGTTTATTCATTGTTGATTCTATGATTCATCAAAAAACATGTTTCTGAGTAAAGTTCAAGTGCTTTATTGAGAGTTAATACATAACTAACAAATATTCTATTGAAGAAGTGTACAAACATTAAATAACCTTGTGTGGTGATATTATCTGTCTCCTTGGTATGAAAGGTAAAGTTCTATTGTCAAACCAGCTACGTGACATAGCTGTTTAATTTATAATGCTTCAGCCATCTGCCAAACTGTGCTGCAGAATCACTGCCCACAGACACCAGTGGGGTGGTTCAGTGGCATCAGGGTTCACTGATGTGATGCAATGCAGTTACTCAGTATTACAGAACACGTGTAAATAAGGCTGGGATCCTTATCTTGGAATCACACAATGCCCTGGGATGGAAGGGACCCACAGGGACCATCGAGTCCAACTCCCAGCCCTGCACAGGACAGCCCCAGGAATCCCACCCTGTGCCTGAGAGCACTGTCCAAGCAACACTTCTTGAGCTCTGTCAGCCTTGGTGCTGTGACCACGTCCTGGGGAGCCTGTTCAGTGTCCAACCACCCCCTGGGTGAAGACCCTTTACCCAACATCCAACCTAAACCTCCCCTGACACAGCTTCGTGCTGCTCCCTCAGGTCCTGTCACTGGTCACAGAGAAGACCCCTGACAGGTCTTACTCAGGCACAGTATTGTGCACACATAATGCTGCAGCGAAAAAATGCCTGCCCTGCAGATACAAACCTTATTTTTACAGAGTTCTGCATATGTTCCATCAAACCCTCTTTTCTTTGCCCAGCCTGGCATAACTTCAGAATCGGGCACCACAATTCCCACCAGGAAGGCCTGCAGGTCAAGGAGAAGGAGAGTTGCAGGCAAAAGCTGAACCACATTCAAGTGAATACACAAGTCCAGTGAATTTCTGTGTGTTTATCACTTCGTGTTTAATTATGTCAATAATTTGCTAACGTGCCATAGGGGAGCATATTTTGATGTCTGTGCCTTTTTCTCAGAAAAAAGTGTTCTCTGTCACTGTTCCTGCATTTGGCAACAACTTTAACACCCTCAGTTGGGTTTGTGTTATGCTTGGACATCAATACCTCCGGTTTTTCAGAGGCACAAGCCAGAGCAGAGCATAGCCCCTGTCATTTATATACCTGCAGTTCACAGCCCTGCAAGTCCCAGGCAAACTCTGATGCCAAGGGAAAGCTCATGTTTGTGGGCAGTGAATGCAGAGGATGAATTGTGTGGTTTCAGAAGCTGTACATGTGTGTTTAAATGTGCAAATAAATGGGACAAGGTTGGTCAGAATGAGCAGGCAGTGGTGGGAAGGCAGCAGTGGTTTTGCCCTGGCCTGGCTTACCGCAGGCACAGTGGCAAAGGACAACATTAGAGACCCAAAGGGTGACACCAAAGCCAATTTAAAGGCTTGATCTTTGGCCACAGCCTGCTCCAAGCTGCTCAGGGTCACACCAGCAGCGCAGCTCCTGCCTGGCTGGCAGCCAGCTCCAGAGCAGGATGGAGACACTACGGTGGGATCCACTCACACTTTCCCCTTGTTCACGCCCAGCTCCCCGTCTGCTGTCTGCAAAGAGAAAAGTAAGATCTTCTGAAAAGCTGTTTTTTACCTGCAGGCTGTCTCCATGGACATAGATCTGGGCAACGGGGTCGCTGCGGATGTAGATGTTCTCTATCTTCTCCGGTGCAATATATTCTCCCTGAGCAAGTTTAAATATATGCTTTTTCCGATCAATAATTTTCAGAGTCCCATTCTGTCAGGAGAAAGAAATGAGAATTCCCAGGGAAGTTATTCAACCACTGAGACCCAGCAACAGCCTGGCTTTAACAGAGCTTTCCACCGCCTGTTGCGCTTTCAAACACTCCACTGACATATCGAGCTCACCCTGCCAAACATAAACTTAATCCTTTGCAAAGATAAATCTGCTTGGAAATTTAAGTTCAGTCCTTGAAAATTTACATGGGATAATACAATGGCCATGAGAGCTCAGTGTGTGAGCAGTACGCACAGGTAACCATTTCCCAATGTCTCCTGTGTGCAGCCAGCCCTCCTGGTCCAGCGCCTCCATTGTCTTCTCTTCATCTTTCAAGTAACCTTTGAACACATTGGGTCCTTTCACACAGATCTGAAAAAGAGCCAGGGGTGATGATAAATTAATTTCTTACTCTGCTATAAATACAAATTAAGCAGTAACTCTCAAGAATTGAAACATTTTAATCGCTGCGCTCCATGAAATTAAAATAGGTGGGGTTATAAAAATACCTATGCGGTTTTTTTCCAAGCTAATGGAAATATGAACTAGGGTTTACAAAACTGATTTGCTTGAAGTTGATTTGCATTCAATTTGCAGTTAAAAATAACAAGGTTATTTCAATAAGTTGAATTTTTGTGCAGTATAGAAATAACAGCAATGCAGAAACCATAGCAATTCAGCTCTTTTTAGCTGAACTAATTAATTCAGTCTTAGCTGTTCAAGGAATCAGGCTGGAAGTACTGCCACAGCTCCTTTTTAATTAATGCTTTGCTGCTCTGTTGCTAAATTGTCTTTTTCCTTTCCTGATTGTAATATGTAACACATCAGCAACCATGCACCTTACAAAGGTCAAATGCTTCTATAACTACATAACTACTTCATACAGCGTTAACTAATGAGAATTTGATATAAAAAATGTGATTTGCTACCTCTCCTTCTCCTTTGGAAGCAAAATAATTCAGTTCTTCCACATCCTTCAATCTGATTAAGTTACAGGGCAAAGGGGCTCCTACATGACCTGGAAATCAAAGTTATCAAGTCACTTGTCATCTCTCCTATAAACAATAATTAGCATTTTATTATTAGTCAGTTGGATAGTTGTAGATATACTGAGTGTTCTTGCAGGAGCTGTGTCTGTGTGCAGAAATAATTTCCTCAATTCAGGTTTTGCACTATTAAGACTAAATACCCAAACCTCCTCTTTCGATGTAAAACCTGTTTTCAAATAGCACAGAATGGTTTGGGTTGGAAAGGATCTTAAAACTCATCTTGTTCCAGCCCCCCTGTAATGGGCAGGAACACCTTCCCCTAGCCCAGGTTTCTCCAAGCCCCATCCAACCTGGCCTTGATGTCCAGAATTTTCTAAAGAAATGTGCATTTCTTTTATTTCTGCAAATGGTGGAAGAAAATCATTACCTGATGTCCAGTCACCTGGAGTTGTAAAGGTGCATCCAGCTGTGCATTCTGTTTGGCCATAACCTTCATAAACCTGACAAAGAGATGGGTATCTTTAAAAGAGCACAGAAAATTTCTCAATTATGGGCTGAACTCCCAAGCACTGCCTTGTTGCACAGCCCGGGAGCTGATCCTGCAGCTGCACTGCACGGGTGCACATCTCCCACAGGGACACTGGCCCTGGCTCCTACTGGGTACAGCATTTCACTTCCATGACTGGAAATGACCACGGCTCTGTAGAGCTGAAAATAATGAGAAGACAAGGTAAACACTGAGCCTTTGAGTCAAGAAATGTGCTGCTCTACGAGAGGAATTTATTAGCAGGGAAAAAAGGTTTTTTTTCTGGGACATTTTGAAAATATTTTTTTTCCTGCCTAACTTCAGGCTCTTGAATGAGACCTTGTAGTTGCCCTGGGCTTCCTAATCACAGAGAAATAATGCAGTGGACATCTTAAGTGGGTTAGGCTGATGTCTGAAGATTACCTCTCTCCGTTTATATGGAGAATAAAACTTGTGTAATGAAGTTCCCAGCACAGACACATTTAATTGCACACACTCAGTTCAGCACTGAGGGGCAGGTGGGATGAGCCTCTGGGGTTTCTCTGGGAGATGCCCACAGTGAAAGCAGCTCTTCCCTGCTGCTCCCACCATAGCCCCCCCGAGGGCTCTGTGGCCACCCCAGCCCTGCTGCAGCTGTTGGATCCATCCTGGCACAGCTGCCCTAAATGCAGTTCTGGGGGTCTAACCCATCTCTCAAATCCCATGTTTTCTCACTGGCAGTGGATGAACAGTCCCAAAGAGCCCCACGAGCCCACCTGGCATCCGAGGGCGGCGCGGAGGAAGCCCAGGACAGTGGGAGAGGCAGGGGCAGCTCCTGTCACTATCATGCGGACACAGCCCCCCAGACTGGCCTGTTTGGGAGCAAAAGAAAACCATCAGAGGCTCCTACAGATGGCAAAACCAGCAGCAAGGTGAGCATTGCTTACACAGAGCTTGCACAAAGTGCCCTCTCTAGGAGAGACGTGGAAGGTTCCCTGCCCGTGGCAGGGGTTGGAACGAGATGATCTTCCAGGTCTCTGCCAACCAAACCATTCTGTGATTCTGTAATTCTCTGATTCTGTGATTCTGTGATGTGGAAATACAGACTGGCTCTGAAGCTTTCCTCAGGGATAAACCCCCATTCAGTGTGCAGAGGAAGGAGTCCCCACATCCCTGGCAGGACGAGCTGCACAGCCCCAGCTCCTGTGGCTGCTGTGCCTGGGCAGGCTGCAGACCTGGCTCTGGGAACTGCTGGGAAAAAGCAGACTCTTCCCCCATCCAGTTTTCTTTGCTTATTTACACCTCGCTGGTTTTAATGAATTGCCTCTCAAATAATGCTGTCCCTTTTTTTAAGGCAGATGACCTTCAAATATTTCTGGAGGGTATTACATCAATTCCTGTGTCCCATTTTACTTCTTTCTCCTCCCCCTTCATTTCCTTTTCCTTATTCTAAAAGTGAAAAAGAAAACCCAGCACAAAAGCAAACAACTGCTGACTGAGCCTGCCCGTCTCGCCAGCCCCTGCATCAATATGCAGCCTGGTTTGCTCCTGGCTGGGTGAACTCTGCTATCTTTGCACACTGAGGACAACTAATCCACAGACCACAAGTACAGGCAGTTTCTTTAGTTAAAAATAAAGTGGCATGTCTCCATATAAGTTATCCAATTAAAAAATGAAGTAATCAGAGCCCCTAGAGTAGTACAGAGCCCAAAACACCTGGTTTAAAGGCAATTTAATCTTTTTTTTTAACTGAGATGTGTGGCACACAGCAGGGCATTCTGATTTCTTTCCTCTCTTGCTAAACTATGGTTCTTGTGTGCATTTTGCTTTACACCCTTATTCTTGTTTTCCTAGGAGAAAACCCCAGATTTGAATGTGCCCAATTGAAACCCAACCCTAAACCTAATCCTATCTGTAGAGAATTCGCAGGAAACTTTGGAGCAACATCTCTTTGATCGTCATGACCTTCCTGAATTTCATTCCTGGAATAGATCTGACACATTCCTCTCCCTGCCTGTCACTGGGCGTGAGTGGGGAGAAACCATTCACCACCACCCTGGGGTGGGTGTCCTGTGCCCCCAAGGCAGAGCACCCGAGCAACAAAGGGGGTGACACCTGCCCTGGGGTCTGTCCTTCTTCTGGGCAACTTCACCTGGCAGAGGGAAGTGCCTCCACACAGCATCACATCCCTCCGTGGAGCCTGAGCAGGGGCACAGCTTGGATCTGAGAGCTGGAAAGGATTTTTGGCACTATTCCATAAGTAAGTGATTTCCTGGTGCTGCTGAAGAGGGATGTGGCAAAAGCCATCTTGGTCTGCCTTGTGTTTCTCCATTCCCCTCTGGAAAGCTATCCCTAAGAGAACTGAAATTTTGATGTTGTGCATGGTGTTTAAAAATGAAAACATAAATAAAAACAGGTGGGGAAACTTCATGGAACAACAAACTGTGTTCTGTTTCCTTCTTCTGTTCAATTTTCCAGTCTGCTCTTTGCTAATGAATAGCAATTGCCCAAAGTTCATCACCAGGCATGTGGACCACACTGACTTCAGGGAATCACAGAATCATAGAATTGCTAAGGTTGGAAAAGATCTCCGAGATCATTAAGTCCAGCTGTCAACCCAGCACCACCACTACTAAACCATGTCCTCAAGTGCCACATCCACACATTTTTTTAACACTTTCAGGGATGGTGACTCCACCACTGCCCTGGGCAGCGTTCAATGCTTGAAAACCCTTTCTGTGAGGAAACTTTTCCTAATATCTTAAAGTCCCTTGGTGGAAAACCAGTCACTGCTAGAAGAAACAACAGTCCTTTGACTTCAGACTCACTTCTTAAATCACTTACCTGTATTTTATTAAAGAAAAGTTTATCCCACAAACTGTCATTCCTGATGATGCCGTTTCGAACTTCCGCCTTTTTCCGCCTGGCAGCGAATTCCAGGATCCAGCGCTTGAGGGACGTGTCAGCCTGGCTGAAGATCTGCAGGAGCGTGGGGTGAGAGAGCACATCAGCACCTGCTCTGACCATTGCAGCCACCCAGCCAGGGGTACAGCTGCATTTGCAGCACAGGTGAACAAGGCTACCCCGGGGCTTTGTTAGTAGGGGGAGGAGTGGAGTGTTCCACTCCATTCCCTGTTGGATGTGCTGTTCCTTTGGGGAAAAAAGGCAGGATGGTGGTGCAGGTTTTGACTAGACTGAGAGGGCTGCCATTTCTATATGATTCCCATGATAGGATTCAGTGAAGTCATGCAATTTAAACAACAGGGAATGAGCAATGGGAACACTGGAGCAGGTCTCAGTGCTGCCTGGGGCTGTGGTGGGGCTGCACTTACCTGAGCTTAACCAGGCACCAGCACAAACTACACCTCAACAAACAAGAAATCCTCAGTGCCCATCCCTCTAATGAGGCACCAGACCCCCTGACCCAACAGTCTTGACCTTGGGGAAAAATTAAATCAGTAGCTTGTGCTTAAGCTTGTCTTTAGAGGATAAGTCTTCTGAGGAATAAATATTCCCAGCTCGTCAAACAGATTTAGCGTGATGACCAGACGTGCCTGTCTTAAATACCTTGCAATACCTTTACCTTAGTTTTAAGGATTTCTAAATCCAAAAGCCACCCTCATATTTACACTGCCTAAATCCTCATAGGCTTTTTGAAGTTACTGATTTTCTGTTGCCACCAGAAAGAGAAATCCAAGCTGCAAAACTGGTTGAAGGGCACAAGAAGTCCTTGTGCAGCCAGGTTTGACTGGTGTTTCTGTGATGAACAAATCCCTTGCGTCTAGAAATGTCACTGGTAAGCTCAGTGAGAACAGGGAAAGAGGCTAAGAGAGAGGGATTTCATATTCACCCAGCTGTGTCTGGAGCCTGTGTAAATCATCATAACACAGACTTAGAGAGTGGAGGAGCTGTGTCGTTCACACAGGGGTGAGAATGTGTTTGCAGGAAGGCAGAAATAGCATAATCTGCTTGGGAAAACTCCATGACTAAGGGAATTCTTCCACGTAAGTACTAAAGGGACATAAACTTCATTCCTCCAAGAAGAGCCCACCCAACAGACTCACCTTGTCATACATCCTGTTGAGCAGCCGTGGCACGACGGGGAAGATGGTGGGACGCAGGGCCTTCATGTCGTCGGACAGGAGCCGGATGTCCCCCTGGAAGAACCCGATCCGCCCTCCGTGGCAGTACACGACAGACTGAGGGGGGGAAAAGGAACACATGGAACCCCTCTGCTTTCACTCCCCACAGCACAGCATCCCTCCCGAGCACATCCCTCTCCCCTCTTGAAGTTCTGCTCTCCAGTACAGCAAAAACGGGGCTTTAGAAATACACAGAGAAGAAACAACAGATTTTGCTCTGAACAGAAATATTTGGACGGTTCTGGGCGCTTTTCAGTACTGGCAATTCGGCATCCACCAAATCTGCCACTTGTTCTGGAAGAGCAAGGAATCAAAGCGTTCCCTTCATTCCGTGCATACAGGGATGGAGAAGCCCCACTTGTGGTCAGATTCTAGATCAGAAGTTCCCCAACCCTCCCACAGCAGCTCACAGCACGAGGACCAATTGTCAATACAGAAATGTACACTAAGAAACACCGTCAAACACTGAGCAGCAGCCGATTTTTAGAGGTTAATACTTTAGTTTTGTTTAAATACAACAGTACAGACTACGTTAGCAGTACAGTGCCTGATCCTGTACCCAGAAAGAGAAGCCCACTTCACAAAAGGTGCTTGACTTGTACAGCAGCTACAAATCCAGAAGTTTTGTACTTGGAAAGGAAGCAGGATGCTTTAATTGGATCAGAATGGAGCTGGATGTGTGGGATGGGGGAGGGGGTAACTGGTAACCAGTAACCCTGCAGAGGACGAGCCATGGACTCGTTAAAACTGGCACTTTATCACCAAAGAACATTTGGAGACTGGCACCACTACCCTGCTTTTAGAGTGCAAGGGGAAAAAGGCATCCTTAGCTCCTTCCTGAGCTCAGCCTTCCTGAGCAGACTGAGAACTTCAGCTCCCTTCGGTGGGCTTGTCTCCCCCAAACAACTAAACCAGCTGAAAATTCCTTAAGAGGCACCCAAGTATTTTTGTGCTGCTCCTAAAACCCTGTGATATTAACCTGAGCACTCTCACTGCTCTGTCAGGCAGTTAGACTGTCTCCATCAGCTGAAACCACAGGAATTTTATACATGTGATGTGGGTTTAATAAACATCACACTGCTGAATCTGTGCTTTACACTGCACATGGATTTAAAAAAAAAAAAAAAAGAAAATATGTCAGTGCGCTCAGTGGGAATTAAAAATAACAGTTAGAAATTTTTATCTTTAAAGAATGTATCTGTATAATTTTAACTATAAATTCCAGGAACTAATAATGGTGGCTAAAACTGGGGATGCTGACATAGTGCTTGCTGTTCAGAATGTTTTTGAAAATTACTTTTTAGCCCTTTTGAAAAAAATCTTTGCATTAATGAGCATTTTCAGCAGGGAGGATAAACCTGAACATCCTTTGGAGGCTGTCCCTTTCAGTACAGCAACATCCTGTGAAACGAGGGCATTTCAAATGTTTTTAATATCTTGCCTCCCCTCATCAGATAACTTCTGAATAATTACATTCTTGTTTGCTGGCAAAGCCATTTTCCCGAGCAGTGCTGGCACACTGACCAACTCGCCTTGCAAGTGGAGAAAGGCTGTGCTGTAATTCTCCAAATCTTTCATGGGCTTTCACTTCCAATTTGTGAGGTTTTTAACAGTGCAGAAATATATTATTTCTGGCACAGATGTTACCAAGAAGTGGGAGGATTATGTTCAGACGCTTGTCTGACTCAAAAAATATGCTTTCAGCCTGAAACAGTCCTCCCTGAGAAAGTACAGAGCTGCAACTGGATCCAGATCCACTCTTCACATACTGGATCAGTTCTGAGCTTGCAGCTCCTCAGGCCAGCAGACCTGATGTGGTTGCCTAACCTGACTTGCCTAAACACACCAATTGCAGCACAAATTATCACCTTTTTTTTTTTTTTCAGAAAGAGACTGGAGTCAGTTCTGCTGGCAAGAGCTTGTGCTTGGATCTGCCACCCTTCCCAGGGGACACTGGCTCCAGTGGTGCCCACAGCACCCTGCCCTGCCAGGAGCATCACGTGTCTCACACCATGACCTCAGTTTCCTCTTTTGCAGTGTGGCCAAACTGGGGTGGGGTTTTTTGCAGATCTGGTTATTTATGCAATAAAACGATTTTAGCTGATGTAGAAAATGACATGAAATTATCTTGACCCCCATGAAACATTATCCTGGAGTGCTTAGAAAAGCTGCCCCCCAAACTGCACAGGCAGCAGCAGCTCTGAGCTGAACAAGCAGGTAGATCATTGCTGAAGGGCTGTTTTCCAATCTCTGAGCCAGGTGTAAGCTGGAAAACTTGGGAAACTCTCCTGGAACGGCTCTGGACTCACAGCCATGGCACTGAGACTGCAGCTGGGCCCTGGTGTTATGCATGTGGCACTTCTGGAGTACAAGCTTTTTTAGTTCTACAAGATATGACTGGTTATTTAGTATTTTATTCATTTAATTTTTTTCTTTTGTTGGCGTGGAAAAAAGATGATTTCCACTGACACCAGGACCTTACCTGTACCATTCTCTCAAACATGTGTGCTAAAGGCAAATAGGAAATGTGTACATCCTCACAAGTAGGAGACCACTGACTCTGGAAGAAAACACAAGGAGCCCCACGAGGCCTCGTCAGTTCAGGCAGGTTTCTTACCTGTATAACTCTTTCAAACATGTGAGCCAGAGGCAGGAAGGAGATGAGCACATCGTCCTGTCTCGGAAAGATCACTTTCTGCAGGTGGAGGGCATGGGAGACAGAAAGGAAAGAAACACTGACAGGAAGACAACAAGAAAGTCATAAAACAATAAAGAGAAAAATGGCACCAGAGGAGCAAAAGGGTAAAGATTGTCAAGAGAGGAGGGAGCGGCGGACACAGGGAAGCGTTAAAGCCACAGCGTCATGGAGCTGGGTTAGCAGGAGGAGCAGAGAGATGCACACACAGGGCACGGAGAGGCCTCCACGGCAAAGGCAGATGGGAATCTGGGAATGGAGGCTCACCCTGGCAGAGAACCCAGGCTGTGTTCACTGCTCTCTCCCAGGAGGTGCTGAGCCCCCCACCTGTGCTCTCAGCTGGGGGCACAACAGCAGGATCCTGGAGCAAACCTGCAGGAGCCTCCAGGATCCCTGTGCCAGGAGCCTCCAGGATCCCTGTGCTAACCTGCAGGAGCCTCCAGGATCCCTGTGCCAACCTGCAGGATCCTCCAGGATCCCTGTGCCAACCTGCAGGAGCCTCCTTGGACACTGGCAGGGCTTTCCCCCATTGCACAGAGCCCATCTGAGAGTCACAGTGGTACTGGAGTCAAAGTTATAGATTGGTTTGGGTTTTTTTTTGCTTTTCCTTTGGTTAATCGTTGATTTGAATCAGAGTATGTTGGGAAAACTAATGATTTCGTTTTTAGCTGCAAAAATTATTTACTTCTGTTAGTGTTACTCATCATTTTAAGTGATTGAAGTGTGATTTTAAGGGCGTTGTCACTGTCCCACAGACAGGCACAGTGAGAAGAGAAAATTGGGCAAATTATTAAGCAAATAACTGACCAGTCTTCAGTTTGCCAAGTTTTTAACTCTCTCCTGCATGCTGGAATAAACAAAGGCCCCAAGAGCCTTACCTAGCCCATGCCCCGAAAGAAAATAGCTTTTCTACCTGCATTTCCTAAGGTAAGGCCTGCTATACTATTATGGATTACCAAACCTGAAAGGTTGACTACCCAATAATTTGCATCAAGGCCAGTGGTTAGTGGAAAATGGGTATAAAAATCTATCAGCTCACTGTAGTAACAGTTTATACCCACTTTGCATCTCCACTGCTGGGATATGGTGGATGCAGGCACAGGATTTTCTCCCTCAAGGGATATTTTATTGAAGTTAAACCTGGACTGGTCAGATTTGG
Organism: Neopelma chrysocephalum; assembly: GCF_003984885.1. NCBI lineage: Eukaryota > Metazoa > Chordata > Aves > Passeriformes > Pipridae > Neopelma > Neopelma chrysocephalum. The sequence continues at coordinate 14,813,224 of NW_020897720.1, forward strand.
GTATGGCCTCCCAACCATCACCTCCTGAAGTCAAACAACATTGACCATGTGGGTATTTTCAGCATCCCATTACATATTGTTTTGCCTGTCAGTCTGAATGAAGCCATTAGGGCCTGCAGATCTATTTATATGTTATTACAATTTGGCCTCACTTTTTGCAAGCACAGCAATGCAAAACCTTTAACATCACCAGCATTTTTATATACTGCTTTAAAGGCCCAGACAAAATAATTTGGTTTTAAATCAGACCAAAATGATGACGTTGAATAGTATTTCACAGTTGGCACAGTTGTCCAGCTAACTGTAAAAATTAAAACAGCCTCTTGGCATTTGAGACCAACCCTATGATGAAGCTCTGGGCTCACTTCAAAATATGCTCAACTTGTAAAAATCACTGAACTAAGCAAAACTGGCACAAGAGTATGTAAACAGCAAATATCTACAGGACATCTCATTTTATTTCATTAATTTATACTCTTTTCAAGTGTTTTGCACTTTGCTGAATTTCATTACTGTGGTCAGACACTGCCCAAATCCTGGGGATCAGCTACAGACCTCTCCCCCTGCCTGCAGCACTCTGGTGACTGGAGCTCTCAAATTCACAGCCACAGACTCTGGTCTCAACCTGATACCTTTGAGACGAATCAAAGAGTCCCACTGCAGTCAGCAAACACTAAATCCATTTTTATGGGCCAGTCCTGAAAGATGCCAAGTTCCCTCAGCTCTAAATTAGGTCTCTTCCAAAATAAACGTTGCTACCCCTTGGAGCTCAGACCTCCCCACACCTCAGCTTTCATTTGTGCCTCTGAGGTCACCAAGAGCCCGAGGGCTCCTGCAGCAAAATGCTGCCCTGGCCCTTCCCACTGCCCGTGGCTGGAGCCACAGCCCTGCAAGGACTGGGACACGGGAGCAGAGTGGGATTTCTGTTCTTACGTCACATGTCCGAGTTTCTTTACACCAGGAAACCTCAGAAAGTTCAAGGATTAAGGTAATAAGACTGCAGGAATTTCAACCTCAGCAGTAAGACCAGCGAGGGGTACGAGGTAACCAACTGTCCACCCAGTGTGCACATCACTACTTTATAGAATTCCTTGTTTGCTACCAAATATTAGATTATTTATATTTGTTCTATATAAGCTGTTAATCCTTACTATGTTGTGGTAAAGTGGTTCTGCTCCCTACAGTGTTTCTAAACACAAGTTTACACATTGTGTAAAACATATTATAGAGGCACTTGGCCAGTACTATGCTTTTTCAGAAATATGTATGACAGAAACTGAGATACACAGGAATATCAATGAAATTAACCATTCTTGTTAAAAAGTATGTATGTTCTTTTAAATATTAATATATACACACACCCACTTGGTATGCAGAGAGCTTTCAAATCAATGAGGATGTTGTGGGGCACAATGGGACACGAAGAGCACAACTGCACCCTGAACTCCTCTTCAAGCACCAGTTGCAACTGTGCAGGACTTGTCTGCTCTCCTAATTCTTCAAAATGAGTTAATTAATTGATTTACAGGAGTCAGCATTGCTTCTCAGCAATTTGTGCCCTGCAGAGCCTGGGAGCCAGGGCTGGAAAGGGGATTTAATGCCCTCCGGTGCTGTAGGCTCAGCCTCACTCCCATTCCCATGGATTTGGCCCTCTGAGCAGGAGAAATTTCACCTCTTATCTGCAAGAGTGGATTTCCAGCCCGTGCAGGGCCCCAGCTGAACCCCCCCACTGTGCACATGGCAATGTTCTCTAGCTCAGGGTATTCACCTCCGTCACTTTCAAAAAGCCCGAAAAATCCGCCACCACGTTCCCATGGGTCAGCATAGCACCTTTGGGGTTCCCTGGAAGGAAACAGAGAGGGAGTTTAAACCATGAGCCAGAAGGGAACTTTTGAAAACTTAACACCAAAAAAAAAAAAAAGAAACAAGAAATAGTTCAAATATTAAGTTTTCTTCTTGCATTTTAAACCTTACGTAATTTTCACCATCATTTCTGTGCAGTAAAGTGCACCTAAAGCACTTACTGCAGTACTCAAAATTTAATGAAATGATACTGTAAACACAAATATTTCTGTTGGAGACTCTGGACAACAGTTTCCAGCAGAAATAGCCCCACTGTCATTTCTGAGAGTGCTCAGATGGAGCCGCTTGATAAGCACAGGCACCAGACCAGGCTGGCTGCTCCAGCCTCTCCAGGGAGGATTTATTTCATCCAGATTTTGACTAAGGATGATATTGAACACCAAGAAACACCACTTAAAAGGCTCTTACACTCTTACTTCGCCAGTACTCTAGATAACCTGAACAGTGCAGAAAAAACAGGTAATACATGGTAAAAATTAGTCTACAAAAAGACCCTATGAGGCTGCAATTAAAGGAAGTCATTAATAGTGTCAGCAGCAGAGGAGAAATGTCTTGGAGACAGCCCTAAATCCATTAGGGAACCAGCAAAGCCCCAGAGCTGGGCACTGCCCCTGCAGTGTTTCACCCACCACTGGCAGGCAACTCTGCACCACCAATATTTGCTTTCTCAGCTGGCCACCCCTTGCATTTCAGATCTGTTTAGACGCCAAAATACAGGGTTTGTTAAGCAGCAAACACACGGGCTGGAACCTCCAGGCACACAGACCAGTGGCACGGAGAGCTCTGCACGTCCTCCTGCCACAGCACTGTCCCTTTTCATCACCCTCCAAGGGTTTATTTCTGAAAAGAAGGTGTAGCTCAGCTCGAATAAAGATTACAGGGCCAGCCTCTCTCTCTCTCTCCAGCAGGTTTGTAAGCAGATTGTTTTAATTCAATCACACCAGTGCCACGTAGCAGCACGTTGGAGGAGCTGTGCCCGCGGGTGCCCTGCGGGGCCCAGCACGGGGGGCACAGGGGGCCTGGCAAAGCTCCTACAGGGAATGGAGCTAAATGGCAGAGCAGCCAGAATTTCATCCTGCCTTCCTCAGATTAGAAGGGGCAGAGGTGCTTTGTGGATATGTTTCAGCACAGGAAAAGATGTTTAATCCTCTCACTTCAGAGCATTTTGCAGGCTGGGAGCCCTCCGGGGTGGGCACAGGCACACACAGCACTGAGCCCTGTGCCCTGCCAGTGTCACCAACATCGCTCCTACTCAACCTCACAACTGATTAAAGGCAGGTCCAAACAGCAGGAGCAATTGTTGCACACATTTATTGCACCAGAGCAGGATGTTTTTAATACAATATATTTTACTGAAAATCCGTATCTGCTGTTCCAAGTGCCTCGAGTAATTCAGTCCCAAACGCTTGCAGATGAATGTGGTGCACAGGAGGCTGGTTTGGTGTCGCTGATGTTCATCCTCATCCGAAGCTCAGGGGGGAAGCTGGAGCTGGCAGCTCTGCCAGTCACAACTGCTCCTGCCCTGACGTGCTGGACCAACGGGCTGGGGGGTGCCAGCTCAGCCGGGCAGGTTATTGTCACAGCTGGGTGCACACGTGGATCCAGACCTCAAGAAAGCTCCATAAACCAGTGTCAGTTGTAAATACACATCACAGCCCAGAAATTGTTTGTGTTATTCCAGCTGAGTCCAGCCAGACACGTGTGTGCAGCCCTTGCAGCTCCTGCAGCGTCACACAGCTCAGAGAGGATGGGCTGAGGACTGGTTTGGAAGCTCAAAACTGTTCCCTCCAGGTGTATCAACAGCAGAGCTGGTCCCTGCACCTTGACAAAGCTCTTTAGGTTTGTTTTTTCTGGAAGATTTCAAGTGTTCAAGGCCAGGTTGGACAGGGCTTGGAGCAACACGATCCAGTGGAAGGTGTCCCTGCCCACGGTTGGAACGAGATGTGCTTTAAGGTCTCTTCCAAACCAAACCAGTCTGTGATTCTATGAGAAGATTTCTCAGATCTCAGACTCATTTACTTACTCCGCCTCTGACTTGAATGCAGTTCAGTACCTCTGTTTCAGTCACCATGCCATGCCTGGGAGCAGAGTGAACATCCTGGCTCCTTCCCTGTGTCCCTCCTGCTCAGGCTGTGGGATAATGGTGTCGGAGCAGAGCAGCAGTGCTGGAGCCAGGAGAGCCTTCACGGGGAGAAATCCAGAACAAACCACGCTGCCACAGGGCAGCTGCAGCTTTTTGGGCTGGGGGACTCCTGTAAATTCTGACCTTCCTTAGTAGTTCTGTTCTAAGAGTTAACCCAGCAAATCGGGTGCCCCTTTCCGCGAGCCCTTTCCCAGAATTGCCACTTTGAGAGAAGAAGGTTGGCAGTGATGCTGCTGTTCTATTTTAAAAAATCAATGCCAGGTCTGTAATGCTGCTCTTGTTTGAATTTCCTCAGAAAGACAGACCCAGTGAGCCTCCTGTTCTGGAACAGATGCCCTGTGATCCCATCCATTAATAGCCCAGGAATGTCAGGTCCTCCTTATCTCGGTGCCAGGCTGGTTTGACAGTTCTCATGAACAACAGAAGAACCTTTCCCACGTTGCTAAATGGGTCTCTCAAGTAGCAGCTCCAGCACTAACTCAGTGGTGTGATCCATCAGTGTTTTGGGATGCAAGCACTTTCCTCCCCCCGGGAGCTCTGGCAGACAGGAACAGGCACTGCCAGGCTGGGAGAAACTGCTGGGAAGTGATTTTTATCCAGCTGGTTACGGGTGGATCCTTGAGGGAATGACAGTTGACTCCTCTGGAGTAGCCAGCATGAAAAATTTTATCCTGATGGTCTGGGGACATCTGTGTGCCTTTGGCCTGTTTCCAAGTGCTGATGGTTTCTTGGCACAACCATGAAAAGTTGGTCTTGTCATTGAAGCTCAACAACCTCACTCTCCCTTCTCCCTGGGGAGGCTTTGGGACATCTGGTCCTATCAAAGGAAAGCAAACATTAAAGTCTACTTCTGGGGAATTGTTTCCAATTTTACCATTTCCAGGTTACGAATTCTACAGAAGAGATTTTTTTTTTTCACACTATACTAAAAATACTTAGAGCCCTTCAGAATTGAAAAAGCCCCAGAGAACATATTCTTTGGAAGAAAATTCTAAATCTAAATCATTAAAAATGATGGGCTGTACAGAACTCCAAGCCTTTCACATCAAAACAAACACAATGTGGAAAACAGACCAGAGTGTTGATGCAAACTCTGGAAAAGCCAGAGAGTGGCATGCAAAGTCCTGCACTAGCAGGACCCACCCAGGATGGTGGGTCACAAAGCATTGCTCTGGGCGACTTCAGTTTGAGAGGTTCGCAAAATTTGAAATCTCTGGTTTGGATGGGAGAAAGGAAATGAGCTCCCTGGTTGTCCTACTTCTGTAACCTTGGGCATTTTTCTAAGAAAAGCACAAAATCAGAAGCTGGCCCATGACTGCATTTGCAAATAGGAAAAGAAATTTAAAAAACCCCCTTCTCGATGCAGAATGGCTTATTTAGAAATAAAAATATCAACAAAAATGTGGCTTCAAAAATTAATCCCTCTGCACTTGAAAATGCACACAAACACATCGTGCCCTGCTGTATCCATGGCATGGCTCCTTCAGCTTCCTGCAGGTCCCAGTTGTGCCCAGTCCCTCTGCACTGACCCTGTACATGGCTGTGATATCCATGTCCTGCACTGACTTGGTCTTTCCCCTTTAGGAATTCCCAATGCTGGGACACAGCAGAGTCACAGGTTCCTTTCCCTCTGTGCTCTGCCCTGGGCACCCTGAAGTGCAGATCCCAAAACTAACAGTGATGTACGAAAAGTAAAATACCCAAACCCTTTTAATACACCTTGAGTTTGTAGTTGGGGTTGATAAAGCAGCTGCCTACCTGGTCTGCAGCACAGGTCTTCTCTGGGGGGTGGAAGATGAAGGTGTCCCCTCGTGCTCAGCCTGACCCACAGGCTGGGCAGCACCAGCAGCTCCAGCATCTTCTCTGGCCTAAAGGGGCCGAGGCCAAACCGAGGGTGCTTTGGGGTAGGACCAAGCATTAGACAACCCTGAGAGCACAGGTGAACGTGGAAGAGCTGCTCCAGCAGTCCCTGGAGCATGGGAAGTGTGAAGGCAGCTTCCCAAGCAGTGATGTCTCGTGCATCACCCTGTACAGCTTTTAGGGAGATGTTACAGAGGTCGAGTCCTCAAGAGTAGGAAATTCCTGCAAGCTGATGAAAACCAGGGTCTGGAGAGAGGAGAAAGCACTGCCTCTGCTGCAAACAGGCAGGAAAATGGTGCTGCTCATCCCCAAGCAAAGGAGGCCAGTGGCACATGGGTACCAGCACCCAGGGCTGCCAAGGCTCAGCCCCAACCTCCCCACACGTGGTGGCCCAGGGCCAGCCCAGGGACATGGGCAACACACGAGCAGAGCAGACAGAGGTGACAAGGACCTTGGTGAGGCTGGGGACATCAGTGTGCTTAGGACACAGAAAATGGGAAGCTGTGAAACCACATTTCAGTGTTTTAGGTGGTTTTTTTTAAAAAACATCTGCAGAAGATAAATACAAATCAACCAAGTGCTTCACAACTATGCTGTAAAATGGGAAGCAGAAACATGGCCAGGTTCCCAGACAACTGCAAAATTGCACTGGCAAAGTGTATGTCAGAGAATTCAAGTGAAAAAGAAAAATGTTATTTTTAATCTGCAATCTACAGAAATGTATATACATATACATATTCTTAAATATCTAAAGTGCATAGAAATATCAGTGCCATGTCAGTACAACAGCAAGTTTGCATGTATTGAGGTGGGATTAATGAATAACTTCATAATATATTCTAACATTTCAAGATTTAAATGCCTCTTTTACCTGTAGTGCCACTAGTAAAACAGACAATTGATAGATCTTCTGGTCGAGGAGGCTGGAAATAAACAAGGAGAATAAGAAAATCATATTAATCAAATGCAGAAGGGTTAATGGGAGAGACTGTTGTCATTGTGTAAACCTAAAGACTAAACCAATTATGTTTTAGCTTTGCCATAAAAAGTTTTCCTTCCCCTCAGACCATCATAAAACTCTTTTTATCAGGTTTCTTCAGTTGATGCAGACTATTCCTTGTGCTTTGCTCCAGCTGCACTAAAGACATGCTTTAGGGTAAGAAGAGTGAGGGAATACTTGCCTTGCCATTAGTATTTGCAAAGACACCATCTATACCTGTAGGTGTGTGGGAAAACTTGAGATAATTTACTGATTTCCAGATAATTCTGGAAAAAACTCCACAACAGCGAACAAGATTCCAAAGCTGCTGATTGCTCCCATTTCCAGCAGCATCTCTGTATTCTCAGCACCACCTCATGTGTGTGCTATTTTGGGTCATGAATGACTAAATAAAAAGCTCGAACATCAGAAGCTGCTTTTGAGAGTTTTGCACGAGTGTGAGCAGCCAGTGAAAAATATCAAAGCAATTTTCCAAAAATATCCCAGAAAAATACTGCCAAGGAGTGTTTCTGAGCTACAGAAACCCCAGCAGAAAGCGAAGGGTGCAGAGACATTCCCCCAGTGCCACCTGGGTAACTACTGGAATTCGGGTGACTTAACCATGGCACTTCATTTCTGTCCCATTAACATGTTCAGCAGGGATGAAGCAAATACTGTCCATGTTCCCTGGGAGGGTGGGGAGGCCCTGGCACAGGTTGCCCAGAGAAGTTGTGGCTGCTCCATCCCTGGAAGTGTCCAAGGCCAGGTTGGACAGGGCTTGGAGCAACCTGGGCTAGTGGAAGGTGTCCCTGCCCATGGCAGGGGGTGGAATGAGATGAGCTTTAAGGTCCCTTCCAACCAAACCATTCAATGGTTCTGTGATCTCCACTGGATGGTATCAGCAGTCCCTGGGCTCCTCCACTGCCTCCCTCGTGGAGAGGCTTCCTTCTGCCAGAGGAAAACCTTCCCCTCTCTTGTCAGTGCAATAAATGTCACACTGTCAGCTGCAGCTGGAAGTGGGAAAAGAAACATGCCAAGACTCACCACAGGCACATGTCGACTCTCACGGCCACGGTCCTGGAAGAGATTAAAGTAACAAAAGTGACTTTCACTTTAATTCCTGCAGTGTAACCCACTTGCTAATCATCTGCAAACCACTAAGGGAGAGTGTGAGCTAGAGCAGAAAAATTGGTGGCTGGCACTTAGGTCATCTCTTCTCTCCAGACTTTCTTGCCTTAACTGCAATGCCATCCTTGGATTTCAAGCAGTGCTTGGGTTGGTTGAGCTGGATCCAGGGTGTTTCATACAAGTGTGAGGCTGTAGGTTTATATGTAGGAGGACAGCATCTCAAATAACAACCCGCTTCCCAGGCCTAAATAGCAGCTGATAGTGTATTTGAGGAGAAAGGATTGGAATGTTGGCTCTGCTGTCAACAAGGAACAACACCAAGAGGCGACTGCACCAAGCTCAGTATGATCAGCCACAAGCTGCTCTTTTGTGCTCTCCAGACACTGAACCTGGATCACAAGTCCCTGTATATTTTACTGTCTTTTTATAGAAATTACAAAAAGTTGTTAAAGGAGAGGGAGAGCAAACTCACCTCCACCTCCTGCATGGTCTGGATGCGAACCCCGCAGCGCCTCCCTCTCTCCACCAGCTCCTTCTCAAAGGGGTCCATCAGGATGATGGAGCTCAGGCCTGGTGTTTCCTTCCTCTCCACGTGGTCCAGGAGGATCCTGGCTTTTTCAGGTTTGTCACAAATGACCGTGGAAATGTCAGCTGGAAGAAGAGCAGCCAAACAAGCTGTTTGCAGTAAATCCTTTTTAATGCAAGACTGGCTCACAGCTAACGCTGTATCGGTTCTGATAGTCACTCCAGGCTACATCAGAAATCCCAGCACTCTCTTGAAAAATTACTGCAATCTTAGCTAACCTAAATCAATGCCAGAGCTGCAGCTGACATCCACGATTATTCTGGGATTCAGCTCAAAATACTAAAATTGCTCCCCACACGGGTTATAAAATCCAGGAGGCAAAATATGAAGCAGCACAGGAGTGGGTGGCCATGGAGTAATTCCCACAGCCAGAGCAGCCCTGTCCATGGCTATGCACAACTGGGAATGTGGGAAACATGGCAGAGGTAGCCCTGACCCAGCACGGGGACACACGGTTCCCCAGGAACCTCTCCAAGTGACTTCAAGGCACTCAGGGAGTCACAATGCCCCATCCCTGGGAGTGTTCAAAGTGTTCAAAGCCAGGTTGGATGAGGTTTGGAGCACCCTGGGATAGTGGAAGGTGTCCCTGCCCATGGCAGGGGGGTCAGAACTAGGTGAGCTTTAAGGTCCCTTCCAACCCAAACCATTCTAGGATTCTAGGTTCCCCTGTCTTTCAGAAGCAGAAAACGAACCATTCTGAGCAACAAAACTGATTTCTGAGCAGATGACGTCAATTTTGGTGTTACCTGTGTTGACGATGTACCGAATGGCCCCAGGACCCAAGGTGTCATAGAGGGGAACCACCACCATGGAGTAGGTGTAGCAAGCCAGCTCAGAGATGATCCACTGCAGGAGGGCATGGAAGCACAGAGGTGAGAAGGGGCCGTGGGAGCAGATTTAACACACTGAGAACAAGCTGACAAGTCAGGAACATTATTAATACAACATCAAGTTGAACTTAAAATCTCACCTCTGGACGGTTTTGAGCAAAGACCCCAATGAACTGCTTTGTGGATGGCTTGCAGCCCTGCTGCAGAAGGCCTGAACCCAGAGCTTCTGCTCTTTCAGCCACCTGGAATTTGGAGAGGGAAAATACACTAAAAAAGAGGAATACAAGCAATACCAAACTAAGTGAAGACTTATACAGGGAGGCTTTCAAATTATCGTATTTGCTATCGAAAAGTCCGATTTTTATCTTATCAGGAGCCATCATTAGTTGACTAGCAGTTGATGTCTGGCTGGCGATGCCCCACGGCTCCAGAGTGTGTCAGTGCTGCAGCCAGGAGTGGGGTCATGGCATGGAGACAGCCCCTGGAAGCTGACACATGGATACAACACCTGGATGTGCCCGGGGGGGGGGACACGGGAACCCTCACACAGCTCAGGAGCTACACCCTGGTGTAGCCTGTGTGTCACCAACGGGCACCCAACACCCCTTCTTCTGCCAGGCAGGGGGAGAGGATGGACAAGGGCGTCATCTCCAGCTCACCTCCTTGTAGGACAGCCACTGGTAGGGCTGCTTGGGTTTCCTGAACCCCAGGCAGGGGCCGTTCTCTGGAAGACACAAGCAGAGGTGACAAGTCACGGGGGTTAATGTGCTGCCCACTGTGGGCATGTGGCAGAGCCCTCCCACAGTAAATCCACAGTTACTGGGGGGCTGCCTCTCACTCCAGCAAATTACACACACAAGAGCACCTGATGGAAATCGAGCTGCTGGGACCCCAAAGAGCTTTAATCCTCCCCCCTGGGCTACAGGAGGGACAGCAGCAGTTTGCCCCAAACAGCTTCATCAGAAGACACTTCTCGGAAGGTCGTGTGAGCATTAGTGGCTGATGAGGGCTCTCATCCCAAACCCCAGCTCCCACTGCTTGCACTGCCTCTTGATTAAAACAGTTCAAAGTGAAAACTGCTATTTTTAGCCCAGCCTACTCTGGAGGAGGGTAAAACAACATGCAGCATTGCGTGACAGGATGAAGGTTTGAAAAGTTTAAATAATGTGCTGACTGTACCTACCTGCACAAGATCCTTTCCTCCATACACCTACTGAGTCATTTATTCATCCCTGTCCTGTGGGGTGGAACAGCTGCAATTCCACTGAGGTTTTTGGTGGTACCAAAAATAATAATCTGACCGTGAAGTTCTTGTGCCCAATGAGGCAAGGCATCATAAACAGCAGGCACAAAAATGGTTATGATAGAGCAAGGAAGAGTCATCGTGGCTTTTGGGAGTGGGACACGATGCCTCAGGAGTGTTTGAGAGCTCTCTGATGGTGCCATGAACCATGGGGTGAGGACATCTGCATCCCCTGGTCCCCCCCTCTGCCCCCAGGCCTCCTCACCCCCGTGCTCTCACCAGAGATGCTGAATCCCCTCCTGAAGACCTCGTACATGGTCCTGGCGTCATCATAGTAGTGTGTCAGCAGCTGAGGGCTGTCTCCGATCACCGACCGGCGCGCCCCGGCCAGGCCCTGTGGGACACCAGGGGACACGAGGTGACACGGGGTGGGACAGGGAACCCCCACACACAGCACCACGCTCCCCAAAGGGGGGTGGAACCTCTGCAGCCACCACCGCACCCCTGCCCCAAACAGGGATGGGAGAGGTGGGACATCCCCCTCAGCACCCTGGTGACACCTGCCCAGAGAGGAGCTCATTGTCATGGGAGAGGGTTGATACTTCCCAAGGGGATTTAAGCAGGAATTATGGATCTGCAGGTAAGGGAGTGGGATATGCTGGGGGGAGTGACTGCTCTGGGCTCCACGGATCCCCAGGACTGGCACCAGGGGCACCTTCTCAAGGACATCCAGACCAACATGAAAGGACAGACTGAGGCAGAGGCTCAGCAGGGGTGTTTTAGGAGTGGGTAGAGGAGATAGCCAGCGTGGGAGTGACCAAACTGGGACTGCACTGGGAGCCAGAAGAAAGGCTAACTAAAGCCCTAACCACAAGAGAAAAACTGCCTTGAAAAATGTAAATTCCTCCCACCCTTTTAAGAAGCTGTTGGAATTAAAGACAATAACTTCTTAGAGGGAACATCACAAAAGGCTTTAAAAATTCTCATCCCACTTTCAGATATTAAATTAAGTGGAGATAAGTTTCAGAAATATTTCTGCTCTTTAAAACAGAGCAGCTTCATTAAACTTTAAAACCTTTGCAAGCATGAAAATTAATAACTCTTCAGCCCCTAAGCATGGATTCAGGTCTACTTTTTTCTTACTATTACCAAGTTTGCAGCAGCAAACTCAGCAATGGGCACACATGAGGAGTGCCAGTTGATCTGGTCTCACCAGCTGTTGCCTTTCAGTGGTTTCTCCCATGCAATAGCAGTGCCTCTAATTTTTGGCCATGGACAGTTAAGTAAAGCTAAGACCAAAATGTCACTGAGAATGTAAGAAAATAAATTAATGTGCTGCATTCTAGTTTTCCAGTTTTCAGAAAGAGGTGAATTGGTGAATTAAGGGGTGAAGGGATCCCCGGCACAGTGCATTACATGGCTGATTTCAGGATGGGGTTGGGGAACTACAGAAATGAAAAAAAAAAAGCCTTCCTGGCCTCCCTTGTGGACACAGACCTGTTGGGGCAAGTCCAGAGCAGGTCATAAAGGTGATTAGAGGGATGGGACACCTCCCTTAAGAGGAAAGGCTGAGAGAGCTGGAGTTGTTCACCCTAGAGAAGAGAAGGCTCTGGGGAGACCTTATTGAAGGGGTCCTATAAAAGAGAGCTGGAAAGGGACTTTTTGCAAGGGCACGTAGTGACAGAACAAGAGGCAATGGCTTCAAACCGAGAGAAAGTAGGTTTGGATTAGATATTTGGGAGAAATTCTTCCCTGTGAGGGTGGGGAGGCCCTGGCACAGGTTGCCCAGAGAAGCTGTGGCTGCCCCTGGATCCCTGGAAGTGTCCAAGGCCAGGTTGGACGGGGCTTGGAGCAGCCTGGGATGGCAGGGGGGTTGGAACGAGGTGCTCTTTAAGGTCCCAAACCGTTCTATGACTTCCAGGCACGGTGCCCCTGGGCTCACCTCCACCTCCTCGGACTGCATGCGCAGGTCGCAGGGCGGTCTGACGGCGCGGGGCCTGCTGGCGAACCAGTAGGCCACGACGGCGGCGAAGGCCCCGATGCCGACCAGCGCCGTGGCCGGCAGGTTGCGGAAGAACTGGCTGAGGTCATCGAACTCGGGGAGCCGCAGGCTCCGCAGGATCTCCTGAGCCTGCATCTTCTCCGCCAGCGACACGGCAAACTCTGCAAGAGCCAGAGCGGGGGGGTCAGGGAAGGAGAGGCCAGGGATGGACATGGGCAGCACGGGGCTCTGCGCAGTTCGGGAAGGAGAAAATGTCGTGTTGAGCTCCAGGATCCAGCTACAATTGCCCCCTCAGGACTGCCAGGAGCAGGACAGGGGTTGTGTGGTGGCCGCAGCCCCGGCAGGGTCACGACACAGCACCAGCACCAGCCACGAGCCCTCAGCTCCCGTGGAGGGGGGCAAAACCAGGTTACCTCTGTGTGAAGAACAGGGGCAAAGCCAGGTTACCTCTGTGTGAAGAACAGGGGCAAAGCCAGGTTACCTCTGTGTGGAGAACACTGCACAGACACGCCCCCCCAAAACACCACTTTCTTCCTCTTTGCCAGTTTCACATTCCCAACTTTGAGCTCCTTATGATTTACAGCAGGGTAAATAACAGGTGATTCAAGCCGTGAAAGTTTCATTTCATTGCTTGAATGTTTTCTGGAAGAAACAAAAGGTGAGTGTTGGGTGAGGATAAAGGGGTGCCGGGGTATCGGGCTGTGAGCACACCAGCACAGGGTCCCACTCTGTACCCTGCCATGGGGAGGATGGGTGGCTCCCAGGAAGGACAAACACCAGGGTATTTCCCAAGGAGAAGAGAAGGCCTGGAGGTTCATCTCCCTGCAGACTGTGGGGGTGCTGGGCACCCCTGGCCCCTGCACTGCTTGGACAGTGTGGGGGAAAAAAAGCAAAGAGGAAACCTGTTCTCCTTCTGTGTGAGGAGGGGAGGACACAGGGGATGGGACAAGGGTTATGACAGGGCATGATGACACTCTGCTGTCTGCAGCTCATTCCCTTTAGCTGCCAGCATTGCTTTGCTAGGAGTGCAGGGAGGGCAGCCTGGTTGTGCTGGGCTCATGGAGCAGGACCTGCTCCTGGAAAAGCCAAGGGCAAGCTGCAGGTCAGGCACTGATCCAGACACCACCACGAGAGGTTGCTTTGCTTTTGCCTTTTGCACGTACAGAATCAGCAGAGAGGGGAGCCAGGCAGGGGGTCACTGCTCCAGGGTGTGAGGTCAGGGCTGTCCTCAGGGGACTCCTGTTTGGGTGTTGAGTACACAGGGAGCATTTTAAATAACTCCTGTTTACAGTGTTGGTCCAGTATCAACTCCCCACTGGGGAGTCTCCAGTATCAGCCAGCCCTGTGAGGGATGAGCCAAGCAGGTGCTGCCCAGGGGGAATCCAAACAGTTAAGGTTTCACACAGCTCTATTTATGACTTTACGAGAGAGTCAAGGTCTTAAAAAAAAAAGTTTTTCAGGCACAGGAGCCCAGGCAGCCCCTTTTCTCTTGCCCTCTGGCCTTGCTCCAGCTTGTGGAGTTACATGGCTTCACTCCCATGGGGGGGCCAGGACCTCCCACACAATGGCACCACTAACATTAACACAAACCAGCTTTTTTCCTCCTGGGAACAGCTTCTGGGCTGCGCTGTCCTGAAGGTCAGGGCTACTCTCTCTCAGCCTTCTGCTGTGTTTGTGCCAAGCGAGTGCTGGGGCTGGCAAGAGAGGCCAGGCAGCAAATGGGGGGCACTCCTCACACGAGGCTCTGGAGGAGGTTTATAAGTTTTCACAAGAAAAAAAAACATTACAACATTACAAACAATTAACCTCACTCATTGTTGGGCTATGAAGTGGTGGGGGCAGCAGAGGGGGGACAGTGACACAGAGCCCATACTCCAGGCCATCTCCATCCCTTGGGCCTGATGCTGCACCCCAGTGCCAGCCCAGCATCCCGCAGCCACTTCTGCCCCCCCTGAGAGCTCCCCACCCTACAAACCCTCTGGGACCACAACCAGCCCTTCAAGAATGGTAGAACCCCTGCAGAGATCACATCCAGATGATGTCACTGGGCAATACCCACCCACGAGGTCATTTTCTCCTGAGCTTTGACCACCTTTTCAGAAATCTTCACATCTAATAAACCCCTGACTGTGTGGCTGTAATGATGTCAGGGTGAACTGTGAGGCTGGGGAGGTCCTGGCACAGGTTGCCCAGAGAAGCTGTGGCTGCCCCATCCCCGGAAGTGTCCAAGGGCTTGGAGCAACCTGGGATAATGGAAGGTGTCCCTGCCCATGGTGGGGCAGTTGGAACTAGATGAACTTCAAAGTTCCTTCCAACCCAAACCATTCTGGGATACTGTGAACTGAGAAGGAGTACTGATTGCTCCCCTCAGTATTTCTCCACACCAGACTATGAAAGCAGCCTGCCAAACACACTTTTACTACAAAAAGTGGCAGAGCTCAGCAAGGGAACTATTCATTTACCCATGAATTGGCTATTTGTGCAAAAGCATTTCAGCAAGTCCCACTTAAGGCTGCCTGCTCCCAGAAACAGCCTGTCCCACAAAAGGCAGCCACCCAGTTTGCCACGGTTGCTGGTTACACCGAAATCCTGGGAATTACTCCCTCAACATCAGCCTGGAAGTGCTGTTTTTTACCCATCCGTGCAGCCAAGCTGAAAGCAGAGAGCTGGTAAGGTGCCTGTGGGAACACCACTGCCATGAGGGAATGCTTGGCCACAGCCACGTGCTGCTGCCCTGCTGGGCTGCAGGGATTGCCTGGGGGGAAGCAGGGCTGGGCCTTTACATCTGTCCAGGTACGGGGTGTCCACAAACATCTTGGAGCTCACAGCATCATCAAAAGGATCATGAGAGTCAGGGCTGCAGCCTCTGCTCACACTGGAATTTTGCACTACAGAGCTCACCCCCCTTGCCTTTTGCAACAGTTAATCCTGATTTCTGCATTCCAAAGTGACTCCCGATGAGCCCATACTTGATCTGCTCAGAGCAGCCAACCTGCCGTGGGATGGTGGCCAGCAAAGGGGCCCAGGTGTGTTTGGGAGCACTGGATCTGCAGGAAGAGGGCTCAGGGCTGCCTGGATCACAGCCTCCTCCTCCGAGTCAAGACAAGCAGGTGAGCCCCTCACAGTCACATGCTCTGGGAATACATCTCTCATGTGATCAGGAAAAGAAGTAATTGGAATTTAAACCCATCAGCAAGGCAGCCTGGTACCCCAGAGCACTGCTGCCCTCACCTCAGGCTCGGGACCAGCAGCAGGATGGTCTCCACACCCCTTCTCCTCATTTCTGCCACCTTTGGCCCCATTTCTGTCCCCTGCAGTGGATCCACCACCCTGCTGTGGTGCCTGTTCCCCACAGCCAAGTGGCCCTGGGTGCAAGGGAGTGGAGCACAGCATCCATGGCACATGATAATAAAATAATAAATAAAATAATAAACAGACATTTCTGTTTATTCCAAATGGGACTTCACACTACCACCGGATTTCTAAAGTATTCCCATGGCAAAGAAAAGAGAAACAAATATGCAAGGAGGGACAGAAGAAAGTGGTTTGGAGGAAGGAAGCAGTGCTGGGGAGCTGCCAGGAGGGAACAGCCACGGGTGAGAGCTGGGGATTTGGAACTTCCCAGCCTGGGTCTGGGGTGAGCAGAGCTCCTGCAGTGGCACTGGGCTCTGAATCACCCACCAGCCTGTGTTCACAGCAATCACCCCCGGGGCAGGGCTTATTTATTTATTTTGGTAACAAATGGCTCTATTGTGCAATTTGGTTTTCATCTTTTCCTGCTGGAAGTGATTCTGTAACTCCAGTCAATGGAGTTTTGGTGACATAAGCCAGTGTGGGAACAGCCTCAGACTGCTGGTGTATGCATAATGCAATTAAAATTTTACTGGTCCTGTGCAGCCATGCAATCACATCCTTCCTACCGTTCCAGCAGTGCCTGCTTGGGAAGAACAACTCCTTTTGGGACACCCATATCCTCCTGCCCCCCTTCATTCACAGCAGGGTGGGGAAGAGGAGGGTGATTCATTTTGTCTTGGAAAGTGGGCAAAGTGTCCCATTACCATCCCTGCATTCAAGCCCCCAAAAAGGCTATTTACATTAGACTTTATAGCACTAAAACCAAACCCAAATAAGCAGCTTTTCAGCATGTCTGAGAGAATTAACCGTTTGCAGTGGGGAACTGCAAAGGGCAGCCAGTGACACGCGCTGGCTCAGAGCCCGCAGACCCTTCTCTCAGAGCAAGCTGGAATATCCCGGCAGTGCCCTGGATCTGTGTCCTTGGCTACAGCACTGGCTGCTCACTCATTCCACTGAGGAAATGCAATTTACAGGAGCTGAAACATCTCAATCCAGAGAGGCAGATTTAGAGGGATTTCACTCCAGTGAAACAGTACGAGCTTTTCGAACTCTTTTCTCACACTCAGCTCTGCAGGCCCCAGACCCTGAGATTTATAGTTGTTGTCCTGAAATGGGGTCGGTGACAGAAGATTTGCAGAAGGAAGCACCCAGCAAAACTTGGATCATTCTCCCTCACCACCCCCTGAAGAAGAAAACTGTGCTCAGTGCCCTGTACAGAGGGTTTAGGGGATTTTGAGATAGAGATTCAAATCATGACTGTGTCACTATAAGAGAGTCTGCATTTACAGAGGGGAAAGGGAGCATCAGCATTCCCAGGGACACATGAACCTGCTAGTCAGACTGCATCACTGGAAACCATTTGTTAATTTAAATGAAAGCTGCTGCAATAATTAACATCTTTATGAAAACATATGCACAGAGGCTGCCACAACCATGCAGGCAGAGCCATTTTGGGGATGTTGTGTATTGCTTGCAAAGTACAATCATTATTTTTTCCTTTTTCCCAAGCTCCATGCAGGCACTCTGGGGGACATCAACCCTGAGAGGAACTACTGCCATTAAATGCAGCTCAGGTACCTCTGACCTTCTCCAACCTGGCCAGGGAGCTCTGGGGACACCACAGGCTGTGAATTCCTAATCACTGCTGTAATTAAACCCAGAGAGGTGATGCCAAGTCAGCCTCTGCTGTGCAGCTCCACAAGTCTGGCCTGTGTGGGCACAGAGGATGAGAAGCTGGATGAGCCTTCAGTTCCCATCCTGAGGCCAGTCTGGGCTGGGGTTGGGCTCAGGTGAGGGGGGAACACCAGCCACACCACAGCAAGCTGGGCTCACACTTCCATAGATTTTATGGGAACAAGTGATCTAATGAGATCTCCAACCACAGACAGAGCTGTGCTTCAGCCACAAACATAACACCCAGACCTCACTGACTGTGGTTCCACTATAACTCAACAAGTTCTAATTGGGAAGAGATGGGGGGAAAAAAGAGAAAAAAACCAAGAAAGAACCAGGTTAGGGATAAAATTGCTTTTTTTGGATTATTATGCCAGTGCTCAGGCAACATAAGAGGGTGTGAGAGGTGAAACAAAGCAGGAAAGGCACACAGAGCCTGTGAGGCTGTGGCACTTCTCCAGGGGGTGGACACTAGAAAAGCACCCAGCGAGCAAGGAAGGTAATAAAAGGAGCTTATAATTTTATATCTTATTTTTACAAATGAAGAACGTTCCTCTCCCTTTCCTTTGAGAATCAGACCCTTCCAATCTGCGAAACTGGCCTCCTGCCAACAAGACTATTAAAGAACAGGGTTTCAATGGTACATAAGCCTCTTTAGCTCAAATTGCTTTCGTGCCGGGGGTCAGTGCCCCCCGAACTGGGTGTCTGGGGCACTGGGAGCAGAAGAGGGGCCACAGTGATGCCAACAGGGACCATCCCTGTGCCCCTGCCTCCCCACCCACCCCTTCCCAGGGCTGTCCCTCCCTGCTCAGCAGGGCAGAGTTATCCTCAATGGAAAAAGGCTTTGCATCCGGGTCAAGCCTCGGATCTGCTGCAGAGGAATAAGGCAAATGAACTTCATGGCAGGGAGGCCAGCCCTGCTTTCCTGTGACCTCTGGTGACTGCAGGAGTGAGGAGAGGACAGGATGGATGAAAGGGACCAGTTCAGCACCAGCATGTGGCTGGGGCTGGGGTATTAACTTGGCCCACTGGTGTAAACTGGGTTATTTTTTTAGGAGAGGCAGACAGTTTCACTCAGTAGAGAAAAACTGTCTTAAAGGCTGCTAAAGGATTTGGTACTGTTATATGTGACATATATATGATATATACACATCTATAATTACATATATGCATGCATGGATGTAAATGCTTGTGTGTGCATGTGCATTTATTGCAGAGGCATCTCACTCCTCAAAAAACTCTTTCTCACCAAGTAACTGCTGCAAGAACAGCCCGGGCTCGGTGTGGCCATGGCACCACATTCCACTGTGGCTCCCGGGGACAAAGCTGGTGGCAGTCCCCAGCCCTGGGCTCACGGGCTTTGCTGGCCCTCCAGCCTCCCGACCATCCCAACGCCAAAGGCAGGGCGCAGACAAAGGATGGAAATCTCCAAGCAACCCGGAGTAGCAGCGCTGGCCTCTGCTCCCCCCTGCTCTGCCGAGAAATGCATTTGCAAAACACAAGATCTTTGCAAGCATCCGCTAAAAAGGGAAAAAACGCTAACAAGAAGCTCAGTGTCCTGAGAGAGCCCAGCAATCACACGTAAACAGAGGTATTTAAAGTATCTAAAATACCTACAGCATACCAGTCCCTTGCCAAGAGAAATTATTCAATAAATAATTCAGTGCTGTGCAGAAATCTTACTTTAGACACTTGTGATGTTTCAGAAAGCAAAAACCAGCCCCCAGCTGGCTGGAAACGCCCCATGCTCAGAGCCAGGCAGGCACCACACCACCAGCTCATCCTTATCCCTCTGCATCTGGTCCCTATTCATCCACTGGTACCAAATCCTCCTGGAAAACTTCACTCTCCACCCCACACCTCCTCACCCACTCAGCACAGCTCACAGATGTGGACCAACCTAAAAACATCCTTCACACCCCTGAGCAGTGCAGCAGTGCTCAGAAGTCATCATGTCTCACGGGTATGGGAAAATCAGGACTGGGATCCTGGTCCAAATCTGCCACTCCTCTGGATAACAAAGCATTAGGAAGCCCGTGCAAACATTTTAAGTGTCCTACCAAAAGGGAAAAGCTTTGTGCTCACCCCAAGTGGGTTCAGGCCATTCCTCCAAGCTAAAACATAACCCAGCCAGAAGGAAAAGCAAAACTCCAAAGCTGTGGGGTGTTCTGGCTCCTTGTTCTCTTGCCTGCAGCTCTGTGGAGCCTGCTCACACAACTGTGCCAAGACCAGCACAGGGGCTGCAAGGTTCCATCTGGGGAAACCACAACCTGATCCCTCCCTGCCTGCTTCCTTGGCTCTCGGGCAGCACAGCCCACAGGAACATCCCCAAGAGGTGACTGCAGCAGGAGAGAATTTGTCCCTCAGCCTTAAGTTGAGTTCACAGGTGGCAATGAACCCTGCCCATGTTCCCTGGGGCTCAGGCTGGAGCACCCTGTGCTGCTGGCATCGTCACAAGGGCTGGATCCTGACCCTGCACTGCCTTTGCCAGGCCTGGGGCTCACTTCTGGACACTGCTCACAGAGCACCAGCAAAGCTCCCCCCTTCCCAGTGATCAGTTGTAAACCTCAGCTCTTGCAAAGAAGGAAGTTTTGTTGGGCTGGGTTTGGGTTTTTTTTTTATTTTTATATTTTTATAGTGACATTGATGGTTGATTGTCCCATATACCATATGCTTCTTGAATGCTCTGTGTCGTGCAGCAAACAAATAGCTTAAAAAATGGCATAAAAATAGTTATCTGGGGCAGAGTACAAAGAGAAGCAGTGAATGGAGAGGGAGAAGGGAGCTGCACCCCTGACAGCCAGCTTGGCAGAGCGGAGATGCGAAGGTGCTCCACAAAGAGCTTGATGGCTTGTTGCCAGGAAAAGTTTTTATGCTTTCCTTTAAATATTGGTTGGATTTAAAGAAGCCTTAGCACTGCCTGTAGAGGCCCTGGTCCAGCTAAGAACCCCAGTCACCTGAAGGTTCTGCAGCAGCATCAGTGCTGGGCAGTGCAGAGGTGCAGGGACCAGCGGGGGACATCCCTTCCATGTGCCCAGCTGGGATGTACTCTCCTCTCCAGCTCATTGCAGGGCTCATTTTCAGCCTCTTCACCTGAACATGCCACAGCCAGACCATTTCAGTGTGCAAAGCCCCTTAGCCCAGGGCTGGGTGGAGGAAAGGAGATTTGGGGTGAAAGGTTCCATGCCTGCACGCCCAGGCAGGAATGAGGCGGGTACACGAGCACACATTGCCCTGGCTGCTGAGAGCTGGCTCTGCTGGCCCCATGGCAGGTAGGCCAGACAAGGACAGACACACAGGCAGGTCCCTGCACTGCCAGCTCCCAGCTCTCCCTGACCATTCACACCCTGCCCTTGGCTGCATCTGCAGGTCACTGGGGGCCAGACTGGTCCCAGTGACATGGGGAGGGTTGAAGGGACAACCCCAGCCCTGGCTGCTCTCCCACTGGGTGCACATACTGCACAGGTCTGATTCCTGCTGGCTGCTTGCACAGTGGGATGGGGTGACCCCAACCCACATCACTGCTGGGCAGGGCCGTGGAGATCCCCCCCTGCCTTATGCCCACCCTGGGGCACATGGTGTTGGCACAAAACTAACTGTCCTGCCAAAGTATCAGGAAAAAATGGTTACTTTCCAAGCAAATCCCCACCTGGCATGACCAGATGGCATCCTGGTCCCACACACTCCCTGCATGACCCACCACTCACCCACCTCCTCCCCTGCCTGGAGCACTCACAGGCTGTGATGGTCCCCCTGCATCCCAGGCCATGTCTGGATGGCACAGCAAGTCCTGCCAGCGCAAGGAGCCCTCCTGACCCCCTGCCTCCTCCATCAGTCCCACACCCACCCTGCCTTTCCCAGGCACCAGCACAAATATCTGTGCACCAGCCCACCACTGGTCCAGCTGCAAACTTTTTTGGGTTCATTGCTGCCATCTCTTTCAGCAGCAGCACCAGAATAAAGTGGTTCCTGAATAACAGTCTGAGCACCCTGCCCGGCCATTGCACTCAGGAAAGCATGGCAGCCCTGGGAATGCTTCATCCAACGTGGCACAGAAACCTAGACAAGCTCATAGCAGAAAACCTTCCATAACACTTCAGACAGGACACAGTGGCGTGCTCAGAGCTGGTGCTGCAGAGGACAGGGAAGCACAGGAATGTTTTGTACACCACTTCCCAGCCACGTGTTAGCCCTCATTGTTTCTCTGACAGCTCAGACTGGATCAAAACTCTTACGTGGTCAAACTTCAATTCCACGCTGCCTTCTGCAATATCAACAGTGATGTGGCAAGTGTTCCCAGCAGGGCTGAGCGGGCCAGACTGCAGCTGGCACTGCCTCCAGCCAGGAAGATCCTGGGAATCAGGCCTGTTGCTGTCTGCAGGATGCTGCCCATGCACTATCACACCACAGATTCTCATCTGCCGCTGCACAAGAGGTAGACAGAGGCCTCCCAGCTTGTGCCATATCATAGCTAAGCACTGCCTTTATTATTATAAGGAGCAATTCTCTTTAAGCCAATCTTACAGCTCCAAGAGCTCCAATACTGACTGACCTGCCACTGCAGTAAAAGCAGAACCGTATAAACAAGTGTTACAACTGTCACACTGGAAACTGAGACTAGAAAATGACATTGGAAACGGGATTTTACAAAGAAAGAACAGTAGTGTCATTAACTACAATAAATACAATTGTATCTCTCACTTACAGTAAGCTAGCCATAATTAGACCAGGTTAATTACCAATCAAGTGCCCTGCAAGTTCATAGAATCACAGGAGTGGTTTGGGTTGGAAGGGACCTTAAAGATCATTCAGTTCCACCTTCCCCACACCACAGGCAGGGATGCCCCCAACTAGATCAGATTGCTCAGGGCTCCACCCAACCCGGCCCTGTAGCTGTAGTGCTTTCCTAAAGGACCCTGTCTGTGCAGAGGGGAAGGGGTGAGGAGACCCCAAAGGTTAAGTACACCTGGACAGAGCAGAGTTTTATCTGTGCACATGGAACATGACTGCCTGAATCTGGTCCAGGTTTTATCCCAAAACGAACCAGCAGCTGAAGGCACCTTTGAAAGTTGTTCAAGGGTTATTTGGCAACCTTGTAGTGCAATAAGGGACAAGGAAATTAAGAGGCAGGTCGTGTGCCAAAAAAACCCGAAGGAAAGCAACTCCCCCCTCTCCCTGCGGGTTGGGGGACAGCAGTGGGATGGCAGGTGGGGCGGGATGAGCGTGATGCAGCAGCCCTGCCCGCTGCACAGACCTGCCGGCTCCCGCCGTGCCCTCTGCCTGCCTGGGCCCTGCGCCAGCAGCCTCCGGTCACCACCGACACACACACTGCCTGCAAACAGCCAGAGCCTCTCAAAACAACCTCTGCCGTGCGCGAGAGCATCACCGCGCTTTTAAAATCGCGGGCTGCGACCCCGCACCCCGGAGCCCCGCAGCCCACGCGAGACCTGCGGGGCCGCTGCCCCAGCGCGGGGAGCTCCGGGCAGAGCCGGGCAGGAGCTTTTTACCCCTCCGGGACTGTCGGCAACAACACCCCAAACAGCAGCGAACCGCCAAAGCCACCACCAGCCGGTGCCCCCCGCCCCGCGGCTCTCCCGCATCCCCCCGAGCAGCGGCCCCGGGGGTCTCTCTGCACAGCGGTTCTTCCGCAGCCCCGGGGGTCCCTCTGCACAGTGGTTCTCCCGCAGCCCCGGGGGTCCTGGGGGTCTCTCTGCACGGCCTCTCTCCCGCAGCCCCGGGGGTCCTGGGGGTCTCTCTGCACGGCCTCTCTCCCGCAGCCCGGGGGTCTCTCTGCACGGCCTCTCTCCCGCAGCCCCGCTATTCGCGATCTCCCCTCTCTCGGCATCCCTGGGCCGGGCTGCGGGCGATGCCATGTCCCCCCCCGGGGCTGGCGCAGCCCCCGCGTCCCGCCCGGATCCCGGCGGGTTCCTCTCTCGCCTTTCCCCGGAGCGATGCCCCCCCTCTCCGGGACTCACCCTCCGCCGTGCCGGTGCCCGGGGCCGGTCAGCTCATGGCCGGGGCCGTGCCCTGCCGCTCCCCGCGCAGAACTGCTGACTGCAGCCCGGCCCGCCCCCTCCCATCTGCAAACGGCTGAAAGAAGTTAAGCTTGGCTAATATCGGCTTAGGCTGAATTAGCGCAGCAGCGGCGGCGGTGCCCGCTGTAACCCTTGAGGCTCCACATCCCCGCCTCCCAGAGAGGGAAAACCCACCCCCTCAGCTCCCGAATGCTGCAGTATTTTCACACGTCTCTGTCGTACTGGAGGTTTTGCAGGCTCCAAGCGAGGCTTTTGGGTGTAAAAACTGCAAAGCCTTCCTGCGAAATGCTCGATTTAAAATTAAAAACAGCCTTTTTTGGTTTTTTTCCCCTTTGGGGAAAAGTCGTCATAAAAGAAAGTTTGTGACACTGAGAAAGTCTGCGTTGCCAGTCCTGCTCTGCTGGATTAAAAAGTTTATAGGTTGAGTATGGGCAGACAGTGACAGGACAGGGGGGAATGGCTTCTCCCTGACAGAGGGCAGGCTTTAGATTAGATGATAGGAAGGAATTCTTCCCTGTGAGGGTGGGGAGGCCCTGGCACAGGTTGCCCAGAGAAGCTGTGGCTGCCCCTGGATCCCTGGAAGTGTCCAAGGCCAGGTTGGACAGGGCTTGGAGCAACCTGGGCTAGTGGAAGGTGTCCCTGCCCATGGCAGGGGAGTGGAACAAGATGGTCTTTAAAGTCCCTTCTAACACAAAACATTCTCTGATAATTGAGTGGAATAAATATAAGTCATCTGAATCGATAAAATAGTGAGATAATAACTATTGCCAAATCATCCTTATGTTGTTATCTATATTAAAAGAAAAAAAACAAACCCAAAAATATTTAAACCCAAACCAGGTTTTGTTAATTCACACTGATAATAATGAAACCAAAACTTAGCAATTCATTTGTTGGTAAATTATTAATATTTACATTTGAGAGGTCTGGCTGAGCTGCTTCTCCTGACTAAAAGAACATTCTTTTCAACTGAAAGCCGACAGTGTCTGGTGGCTTCCAACTGTCCCCTTCTGAGCAGAGATAACACAGGGTGTGCCACCCTGGGCCCCCCGGTCCATATCACTGTGTTATGTACTGTTCATTATTTACTGTTTGATCCCGTCTTAGCACTCTGGCCTTAGGAAGGCACCTGAGGAGTCCATCCCTCCCTCCAGGGGTTGGATATCTGCCTTTATTAACACTGAAATTACTGTATTCCTCAACTCTTTCTTTTTTTCCTGAAGCTGTACATAGGCTGCATCTCCACAACTGCTGAGCAGAGAAGTGGGGAGCAGAGGCTCTCTGAACACTCACTGCTACCAGAGTTAATGAAGTTTCTGTCTGACCTGTCCTCAATTGTGCTTGTGATATTGGAGTGCATAATGGAGAATTCTCAAAGAACAGTTAACACTCATGAATGAAGAGAATATTTAATGAGATTTCAGGCAAGCTTGTCAAATATCACTTCTTTGGCTCACATGGGGGGTGTTCTGCAATCAGGCTTAATTCATCAAGTTGCCAGGGTAGGGCAGGGAGTACTGAATGGTCTGCAGGTGCAAATCAGCATCACAGTGCTGCTAAATGGGGCCTCAGCAATATTCACCAGCTCAGATTCCTGCCCCTTTCTTCCTCATGAGCCACAGCTCGAGAGAAACTTTGCAGTCAGGAAATATTTCAGGTGTGTGAGCAGCCCTGGGCTGGCTGGGCCCTTCAGTGCCTGTATCTCACAGACACAACACATCTTGAGGGAGTGCCCCAAAGGGCATGTGGGAATACTGATTTTAAATAAATACTGGATGAAAAGCAAGTTACTGTGCTACTGAGCTCTTCTTTCAAGCTCCTGCTGTGAAGGGATGGTCTTGCCTACCTCCATTAATCTCACAGTGGGCAATAATACCCTCAGAATAGGTGGAGGAATTCAGTAAAACATGTGTTTCAGGACAGCCTCTGACCCTTTTATGTCCTCCATAAACACCCTGAGCAGTAATTCCCTTTCTTTTGTTTTGCTTTCCTTGCACATACACACAGCATATGGACTCACTTTCTGGAACAACCCTGAGAGAGTGATGAGAGGGAACAAAGCAAGGAAGCTGGATGTAGGCTGCCTACCTTGAGGGAAAAAAGATGCAAGCAGACTCTAAGTAATACACAGAATAAAAGCTTCAGCTTTTTCTGCCCCAGCATTTTCTGCCAGGGGATTGCAGAGCAGAGGGGTCAGCACAGTGCTTGGTGGGAAGACAACTTCCTTTTTTGGATTCACAGCTGAGGGAAGGATGCAGTTCTCCACAAACAGGGATTTGCTCTGAGATCCTTTGGCATGGGAGTGCAGAGGGCAGTTCAAGCCTGTTTTCAGGTCCTCCTGCAGGTGTAGGAGCTGTGCCCTGTGGAACAGGGGGCTGAGGGCTGGCAGTGCTGAGCCCAGAGGTGCTGAGCACCCAGCCAAGGCAAGAGGAGCCACAAAGCCCTTTGAGCTTCAAACCAGGACTTAGGTGACTTCTGCTTCTGTAGAAATCTGCCCCAAGCTTCTGCTCATCTCAGAACATTGAGTTGCAGGGATGCTTATACAAGTACAAGAAATTAGACTTCACCTTCTGTGCTCAGTCTAAAGCCCAGCGAGACTCAACTACCAGTAAAATCAATGGAAGGATTTCAAAGGACTTTTATGGGATTTGGCTGAGACCTCACTTGTCCAGGGGGAAAAAAAAAAAAAAAGGTGTGTCAGTGAATCACAGTGCTTTTAATGCTCCCAGCCAAAGTGGAAGAGTTACACATGGCCCTCCAGAATTCTGAGGATAACTCAATAAAAGCTGCTGCTCTGTCTTTCAGGACATTCCCATAAACCAGGGCAGGAGCTTCAGTTGCAGAACAGAAAGCCAACAGTACCTCTACATTCCTTAAGACCCGTCATGGAAAATCCTGCCTCAAGCAGAAATAAAAACAGACACTAATTCAAATAACGTAAATTGTGTAAGGTGGGGGAATTTTACTGCCTTGTGTTTCTTTTTAGTGGCCTCTTTTTCCTTTCTAAGTCTTCTGGTCAGATATTATGCTTTTATGATTACACAGCCTATGTTTTGACCACTTCCAAAGAGCAGCAGGAAGGAAGCATAGGGCACAAATAGAGGATTAATTCAATAATTAGGAACATTAATAAGAGGCTACCAGGCGAGTGTTTCTGCCTTGTCTCCCTCTAGCCCTCAATTTCCTTACCCTGCAGGGATGCCAATGGATGGCAAAGGAACAAAAATAAACCCACGACGATGAATTTACTGCTTATTCATCTCTTCCCAGCTGTCATCCTCAAAACACTTTACAGGCACCCAGAGGCACAGTCTCCGTGCTGCAGCTGAGCGTGGTGGGTGCAGAGAGGTGCAGGGGACATGTCCTGGGACCAAAGGGGCCCCTTCTGCACCCTGACACACCAGCAGGGCTGCACCCACCAGCCAGAGACCCCAACTGCATCCCACACCCAGCTCCAGTTCCCCTGGCAGCCAGGGCCTGGCACTGTGCTGGGAAATGAGGGAAAAGGGGGGGTTTGGCATCATCCCATGGAGGGCTTTTGAGAAATCTGCGGTTGGGCTGTGATTTGAGATGTCCTTAAATATTCCAAGTTAAATACTTCGCTGAAACCTTTCTTCTCCTGACAGCAATAACAGGCGGTTACATTGTTTGAGTGTTTTTAAACACTCGGTTTATGTTTCAGGATCTTTGTTGTCGCTTCAGGGTTTTTTATTTATTTTGTTAACTAAAGCAGCAATTAGGTTATTTGTATTTTTGTTTCTAGGCAGTTGCCCTTTCTGATTCCACACCCTGGGGCACCCTGTACCTTTCTGTGCCTGACACTGCTGTAACTTGCTTCTGCTCTCCTGTTTCCACAGGTATTTTCAAGTCTCCAAGAAGACATTTCTGTCCCTGCTAAATTTTGCAAACTCTCTCCAAGTCTATCTATGGCTGCACATAAGCAGATTTTCAGTCCAGAGGTATATGGCACCTTTTTGCTGCCTTCTGTCAGGGCTTCCCCCATCTCCAGCCTCTTTCCCCATCCCTGCTGCAAAAAAACCCTTTAAATCCCCTTCTCTGGATGTTTTAAGCCGCGTCTCTCCAAGACACTGGAGCAAGGTTCCAAAGGGTTAAGGTGGGGGAGGCCCCCAGACAGGCCATTCTTCAGTCTCAATGACCCAGAGCTTTTGCCTTTTCAAATGTATTTAACCAAATAAGTGAATAGAGGATATGCAAATGCCTTTTCCGAAAGGAAACACAGCCCTGAATTGTTGTTGGCAGGTCAGAGCATCACACCACCCTCAGCAGCCTCTCAGCTTCGGGGGACGCAGGGCTAGAGGAGGAGGCACAAAAAACCCTTTTCAGGCAGAATAAAACCAGGACTCGGATATTCCCAGGGGGCAGAGGAAGGAGGTCACTGGGGGCGGCTCCCCCGGCACCTCAAAAGCTCGGCTGGTTCCCTGTGAGGGTGGGGAGGCCCTGGCACAGGTTGCCCAGAGAAGCTGTGGCTGCCCCTGTATCCCTGGAAGTGTCCAAGGCCAGGTTGGACGGGGCTTGGAGCAACCTGGGCTGGTGGAAGGTGTCCCTGGCCTGTGGAAGCACGAGCAGAGTGTGCAAGGGAGAAAAAGTGAAGGAAGGTTCCTTCAGGGACATGAGGGCTCTGGCACACCTTGGGTGACCTTTCACAAGCTGCTGCTCACAGGCTGCTCACAAGCTGCTCTTGGCTCCAAGAAGTTATTTGGACATTTTGCAGAAGAAAAGACAATTCTGAATGAGATCACCTGGAGTTACGGAGAATTGTTTTACCTAAAACTGAGCTGTATTAGAAATACTAAATAAAGTATATTTAACGTTTCAAAAGGATTCTAATATATTTGTCTTTTTTTTTCTCCATCATTGCAAAGGATCTTGAAGCAAACTCTAAATAAAGTTCTCTCCACTTTTTATATCTGAATACCGTTCTCTGCAGAAAAGACATTTAAATCTACATCATTCACATGTTATTTAATTTCAGTGTAAGCTTGGCTTAGATCGCTTCCAACTCACTTCAGTCAACAGCAGAATGATTGGCTCTTTTTCTAGATACTTTCTCAAAGAGGATAAAAAAAAATAGTAAATTAAATCAGTTTAGCAACCTCAGTGCTCGTTCCTGTGCCGACCAGCTCATACTTGTCCCAGCTCAGCAAACCCCTCTGTGCTTTCCCTGCCGGGGGGCCATCTCGCAGTGACTGGGACACCCGGTGGTCACAGCAGTGTCTGTGTGGCTCACGAAGCTGGTTTTAGGGATTTGGCAGCCCTGGGAAAGCAGCTGCCTGTTGCTCTGCAGGCAGAGGGGAGGGTGGCTCTGACCCTGCCATGAGGAGCCGTGTGTGGGTCCTGCCCTGAGGAGGCTGTTCCAGGGTCCCCGTCCCCCCCTGGGCACCATCACAGCCCACAGGGGTGGGCACAGCCCGGGGCTGCTCTGCCTTGGGCATGGGGGCAACTCAGCCTCAATTTCTTAATATCTAGTGAATGAAGGAAAGGTCTTCTCAGCCCCTTTGGTTCTTGGCCTTGGACAAGCACAGTGGTTGCCCAGGAAAGGGAGGCTGTGCAGCTTCGCATCCCATGGCAGGTCAAACAGCAGCCCAAAGCAAGCCAGGGTGCCCTCTGCACCCACCCAGGCACTGCCTGTGCTCTCCACAATAGGAAAACCTACCCTTTCCAAAGGCCAAAGCTGCCAGCCTGAAGAGAGGGCACAACCCCAGGAGCAGACAGGACGGGGGCAGAGATCTGCCACGTGGGAAACCGTCCCAGAGAGGAGGCTGTGCCCAAGATCTGGGGTGAAAACACGGGGGAAAAACAAATAGGTTGGCTGAGGCACGGTGCTGGCACACAAATAAGCAGGATCTGGATTAGTCATAAGCAAATCTGAGCGGTAACTTGGAAGACTTTGAAGATAAAGTTTCTAGAGCAACTTTCCCAAGTGAAAGTATATTTAGAGCAGGGAGAGTCACACCTCTGT
The DNA here is from genome assembly GCF_003984885.1 of Neopelma chrysocephalum. NCBI lineage: Eukaryota > Metazoa > Chordata > Aves > Passeriformes > Pipridae > Neopelma > Neopelma chrysocephalum. Next base: position 14,842,901 of record NW_020897720.1, read on the forward strand.
GGAAGGGCCAGCCGAGGTGACACCACACACCAGGGCCCTGCCACTGCAGCACTTGTAACTCCTGGACCCAAGGATGCATGTCAGAAATCACAGAATCAAAGAATCATTATGGTTGGAAAAGCCCTTGAAGATCATCAGTTCCAACTGTTAATCCAGCACTGCCAAGACCATCATTAAACCATGTCCCCAAGTGCCCCATCTACCTGTTTTTTGAATACTTCCAGGGATGGCAACTCCAGTACTTCCCTGCACAACCTGTTCCAATGCCTGACCACCCCTTCCATGAAGAATTTTTTCCCAGTATCCACCCTAAACCTCCTCTGGCACAACAAAGTCACATTGCAGTGGCTGTGATCAGGCTGGTAGCTTTGAAGTTTCTGTCCTTCATCTGTGGCCCAAGCACAACCTCAGGTGAGGGGGTGAAACATCCCAGGTGTGGGGCTGGTGCTCCCCACCTTCCTGCCATCACCAAAACCCTCAGCAGCGAGAGCAGTGAAGGTTCTCTTGGAATTTGGCCGCTGGAAGATGGGCTTTCACAGGTCCTCTGCTACAGACAACAGCAGACTAAAGACCCTTTGCTGGGGTTGGTGTTTTTCCAAATAACCCAGCACCTGAATTGCTGCTCCTGGGCCAAGTGACACACCTGACCCCAGCAAGAAAAGCCACCTGAAAAACCCCAGGTACCTCTGGAGCCTCAAGGAGGCCAATTCCCCCTGCACTGATTTTGCAGTTCCTGTGCAGTGCTGACGTGGGGACTCCTCACTGCAGCTCACGGGTGGTGTTTCTGAGATTGTATCTACACCACCACAGCCACTCAGTGAGCAAATGGAAATGTGAGCTGCACTCTGCAACACCATGGCACACAGGGCTAAAGATAAAGGCTTTTCCTCCCTGAGCTGGGGTTTTCCTAGTGAAATGGTGATTTCCACTGGATGATACACTATTTTTTTTTTTTTTACAAGTGACACTTTCTTCCTGTGGTGCAGAAAAAATGACTTGGACAAGGTGGTTGGATTTATCTTCTTCCCATGTTTCTGAGAGCAGAATATCCCACACAGCACAGAAGACAGGAAAGCCCCTTGTGTGTCTGACAGAGGAGTTTGAGGGACAGTGAGAGCTGAGTGGGGGTTTGTGGGGGAATCACTGTGGGGTCTTTCCAAAGCCTTGCCATGGACTCAGCCCACATCAAGCAGGGCTGCATTTTTAGCTGTACTTTTCCAAAGCATCTGCTACACACTACAGCTACATGACTGCTTGTAAAAGCCCAGGCAGTGAGTGCAGGGTGGGGAAGCACAGCTGCAGCAGGGACCTGGGGACCAGCTCACCAGGGGCTGAACTGCCCCTGATGCTTTGAAACTCCTTCCTGACTGAAAATCCCTACTCATCTCACCACCAGCCACCACGCTTTCCATAGCACAGCCTCCAGCAGAACAGTAAATTATTTATAATTTTACCTATGCACAGAGCATGAGAAAGAAGCAGAACAAGGCAAAGCCTCTGGTCCCCTCCCTCCCCACCACCCTCAGGTCACCCTGGAGGCTCTGTGACAATGTTTACAGTGCAAGGAGGATTTGACACAGTGAATGGCTTGTTGTCAATAAGTCCTGGTGGCACACAATAGCAATCAATCCCAGCCCAGTAAAACATTCACCTGTGTCTCACTGAATGGCATCAATGCTCCGTTCCTTGGAACTTCCAAAAAGGGTTTGCAAATAATCTGAATCAGCACATCTGGGAAGAAAAGCCCCTGGAGAGCCAGGCATGGCTCACAGCAAACTGCAGGACAGTGTGGAATGGAGCGTGAGGGCTCCCACTGGGAATTCATGGATTTCACAGATACACTTTGAGCGTATTTATCTGTATTTTATAGCCACATGCTCCCTGTCACACCTCTCTCCACTGCATTTGGCTGGTGTCACAGGGTCAGAGGGTGTCTGGGTTCATGAGATCTATAAGCCCTCCTGTTCAGAAGGGAGAAGAGGAGAGAGGATGAAGCAGTTTGGACACGGGTACCTTCTCCAGAGGGGACAAGGCCAGGCCGCAGGAGCCACTGCGGTGGCTCTTCCCTGAGCTGTCCCTGCTCCTGGCACCTGCAGCCCTGCGGGAACGGCAGCGGGGACAGATGGGTCCCCAGTGCCAAGGACCTGCAGGGCTTTGGCTTCACATGGTAGCACAAGAGACAGAAATAGCAACGGTGGAAAAAAACCTCATTACTTGTATTGACCCATCCCCAAAGAACGTGCCCAGAGCACTTAAAAATAAAATAAAAAGAAGTATCAATAGATGTTTTTCTTTCCTGTTCATTTCTGATCAGAAAGAGGGTGATTGAGTTATTTTGTTTGGGTCTGTATGAAGAAATAATCTGGCAAAGTCAAGAAAAAGGCCATGGGAAAGGAGCTGCCCTGGATGCCTGTGCCCCCATAGGAGGTAACCAACTGTGTCCCGTTACCCACCATCCCTTCATCTCACCCAGACTTGTCTCTAGTTACCTACAACACATCCACGTGCTGGCTGCTGTGCAGGGGGGAAGGAAGCTGCTGGTATTTCTCACAAAGAGCTCTCAGAAATGTACTCATGATGAAAGGTTTAAACCCTCTGGTGCTCTGCAGCGTTCGGTGACATCAAAACACCGCCACTCATACCCTTGGTGATGTAATGTTGTATTTCTTTGTTCCTGGCTCGCTCCCAAGTCTGCTTTCCTATTTCCGTGGGTATGCAGTTAATTCAGTTTACCATCTGTCTTCAAAGCTTCTCTCCTCTTTTTATTACTTAAATATATTTGTAATATCCATAGTAGCATGGAAACAAGAATCACATAAGTGTCTAGATTAGTCCAGAGCAGCAGAGAAAAATTGCTATGTGCTGTCCCTGGGAGGGAGCAGGGAAATCCAAATACATCTACTCTTTCCTTTTGATGGTATCTAGCAACTGTTCAAGTGGAGCAGTAATAGAGGGATGGAGAATAAAAGCAGCTAAATATACCTCATCCAATACCCTGGGCTTTGCCTCTCGTGCAGCAGCCGGCGCTCCACGGGCTGGGCTGAGCAGCCTTGGGCATCTGCTCTGCTTCATACACAGGGCACAGCAGGAAATGTCTTATCCAGAGACCTGAACTGGCATCACCAAGGACTCCTGTGCCACGGTGTGAGAGCCAGGATCAGGAGTGGGACTGCACAAGTCTGTTGTGACCCCAGCTGACCCTCCCACTCCCTTTGCAAACGTGCACTGAGAAATATTTGGAGGTTCACTGGTGCTGGTGGGAAGAGACACTGATGGCAGAATTCCTTTCTTGTGCCCCCACACATGGGTGCAAGTGCCCACTGGGCCCCAGCTGCTGCCAGGAGGCAAGAGAGCAAAGCCTCCTCTTCCTCACTGCAAGGCAGGACTGACAGGGTGGGCAGGTCAGGGCTGCAGGCACGTGGAAGAGAAGAGCAGAGGAGTAAAAGTAGGAAAGCCCAGAGATACAAAGGGTAAAGTGGAACCTTGTACTGCTTCAACCAAACCAGCAACCTGCAAATCCCTGGAGTAATTTGTTGTTGTTTGTATTTTGTTTACTACATCACCCTCTGAATCCAACAGACCATCCAAGACTCCACATTAGGAAATAATTACCTTTGTCTTTCAGTGACTTCTACCATTATTTCATTGAGGGGAACATTATAGACCTGTTCTCAACTTGTTAAAACCTTTCTAATGGTGCCAGAAATTTTATCAAATTAAAGAAGAATGCTGCACTGGCCAAAGAGCTCCTTGTTCAGAAAATCAGCACAGCCACAGTAACCCCTTTGCAGCACAGAGCATTGTCTGATGGGAGGGGGGCACCAGAAAACCAAAACCAGGCATGAGAGCAACAACCACTGCTCCAGGGCTGAGCAAGTGCCATGCTGCCAGGTCAGGCAGACCCACTGGGATCCATCTCCCAGAGATGACCTGTGTGGACAAACATTTTGGCTGCTGCTGAGGGTGCCACTGCAAAAGGCAATAACAGCATGTCTGTCTTCTAAGGGTATCTATCCTCTTGGCAAAAACATTAGGCTAAAATCATGTCCACACTAAAATAAAGTGAGCATGGCATTAAAAAACCCTAAACATCGCATCAAAAACCTTGGCCCTGAGTCAGAGCCATACTGGGACAGACACACACTTTGGGAGAGCAAGATGCACAGTGGAGAGGAGCTTGGACACAGCAGAGACACACTGAGATGTGAAGCACAGGAATCAATACCCCAGGGTGGATGTGGAGGCCTGAGGGCAGGAGCTCACACAGGAGACCTGTTCCCAGTGGGTCCTGTTCTCCTCCTGCTGTCACAAACAAGCCTGGTGCAGCCAGCAGTGTGCTTCAGAGCAGCCCCTGCGGCCTTGGGGCCCAAAATATTGTAACAAACACTTGCCCACAGCCTCCCAGCCACATGGTCCTTTCTGCTTCACCCGTGTAATTCCCTCTGGGCCATATTTCACTGCATGAGTTTTGCTACAGTTGTGAAGCAGCTGATTCAAGCTGCTGATATAAGCAGCTGTAAGGCCACTGCCTTTAATGGGAGCCACCAGGATATTTTCAGAGGCAAAATTCAGGCCAGTGATATTAGGTTCCTTTTTTTTTTCCTCCTTTCTCCCCCAGTATGAAACATCCTTTTTCATAACCAAAAAATAGCAAATAGACATGAACATAAATAATTACGATGTTTTGCGTTATCAACGCTCCCCCTCAGATTATTTACCTAATTATGTTAAGATGCTGTCTTTTAAAATCATTTCCCCTTTTGAAAGTCTGCCTGTCTAGAGGGAAGCTCTTTTATAGATAAAGAGGGAAATAGCACAGACATTGAACGTTACCTTTCCTTAGGGAAGACACTTTGCACAGATTCAAAGGACCCGATTTCACACTGGCACAGCAGATCAGTTCAAGCTGAACCTTTAAATACCTTACAGAGATCCTCCTATTATTTCGGACTTGCAAGAATTTCCTAATGCGGACAACTTGGAATCGTCACCGCCTGCCCACAAAACAATGGGATCCAGCATCACACTCTGCCCGACAGCTCCACCGCACACACCCCCCTCCGAGAGCGCTGCCCTATTTCACACACCCGCTACAGGCAAAGTGCCCCGACAAATTCACCGGAGATGGACCGACAGAACAAACCGGCAAGAGGGTTTGAGAGAAATTATGTAATGCGGCCGCCGAGCCGCCCGCCCCGCTGCCATAGCGGCTCCTTTGCCGGCTCTGCACCGAACGCATCCCGCAGAGCATCATCCCATCCCATCCCCTCCCCACGGCACAGCGCCGCTCCCGCCTGCCTCTTCCCTTCAAAGCGCTTGGAATACCCTTTATCCCGGAGCAGGGAGGGCGATGGGGAGGCGGATGGCGGGCCCAGAGGCCGTTCCGAAGGGTTCGGGCCGGTATCGCCGCGCCGGGGCGGGGAGCGGGTCCCCGCCCGCTGCGGGGAAAAGGAGCCGGGAAACGCGGAGCGGGGAGGGGACAAAGCCCCGGTGCCGAGGCGGTTCGGGGGAGCACTCACCCAGCAGCAGGCAGCCGGAGCCCGCGGAGCCCAGGAGCGGGGCGAGCATCCCTGCGGCGCGGCCCCTCCGCCCCGCTCCGCGCACTGCGGCGCGCACTGCGCACCCCGCCGGCCCGGCCCGCCGGGCCCCGCACGCTCCCCCGGCGGAGGGCGGTGTTTTTAGCAGCCCTCCTCCTCTCCCCATCCCTGCCGAGCCCTCCAGATCCCGCTTAAAAGGGGCGATGCTGCCGGTGGTGAGCGGCGCTCCTCAGAGCATCCCTGTTCCCCCGGACCCATGAGCGGCGATGGGAGCGGACAGGGAGGGAGGGAGGCGAGGGGGGTAAACTTACGCCCTTTTGGCTGTTATTTTCGCCTTGGGCCGACGAAATCGCCGCTGAGCGGTGACCTGCACGGCAACGGTACTAAAGACCATCAGAGATGCTGAAACACTCACAGCTTCATCAGCAGAGGCAGCTCGGCATTGGTTCGACATGTCTCACCATCATACACCCAGTGGCTACTCAAAAAAAAAAAAAAAAAAGCAGGTGCCTGTGATACTAAATACGTGGGGAGAAGAGTAAATTTGTGTTCTTGACGATTCTGTCTTTCCCTGAAGCTGATTGTAGGAAAACTAATCTCCAACTCCATGGTACATGAGGGGCTTTGCAAAAAAAGACTTTCAAAGAGCTGCACCAGTGGTGAGAGCACGTCTTGCATCCCTCTGGGAATCTCAGTGCCAGTGGGGTAAACAGGACAGGAGTGCCAAGGGGGGGAAGAGACGCTGTCTTTTTGTTCAGCCTTTTGAGTGACTACCATGGCAGGTCTGCACAGCAGGCACTTCTGCCTGCTCCAGGCTCTGATGTGCAGCTGTTTAACTCTTGGTGAACGTGGGCCAGATACACCAATAAAATTCCCTGCTTGTAGCAGGAATTAGCACTAGCTGGGGTATGATTACAGCCGTGCAGGGCACACATTTCCTTTGGAGATAAAAAGCTTTTGGTTTTCTCGAAGGCGAGAATGAAGCGGACGGAAATAAAGAATTTCCATTCCATGACAAACATTTTTCACCACGCAGTTTCCTTCTGATTCAACACGAGGACTTAAACTTCCCTGTGCATAGAAGCCCAGCAGCTGATGAAACCTGATGTAATTTGTGTTAGTGTCACCACTGCACACTCCTGAAAGCTGTTATAAAATTGTCACATCCATTTTACTCAAGGGCTATTTGGCTTCCAAGATCCATGGTCTTGAGGCAGAAAACCATCATCAAGCACACTAACAAGTGAGCTGGGAACCAAAGAGAACTGTATCTGATTCCTCAGGCTGCAGTCCTCACAGTAAATGCCTCTAAGGCTTTTGGGACTTCAGCCACACCTTCAGGTGTCAAATCAAATATAACAGCTATAAAATAGGAGTGGCAAAATCATATCTACAGCAATCTGTTTTGCTTAAGAGTAAAATAGATTATAGATTAAATACTTAAGAGCATTTGTAGCCTATTCCTAAGGCCTTCTTTTTCTTGAGAAGGAACAAAGTCTCCACACCGCGTTTTATTTGCCTCCCTGCAGCAAATTTTGTGTTGCAAGGCTGTTAGCATGTCTCATCTTCTTCAGGCTACCCAGATCCTACCGTTCCTGTGTCTAAGCAAGCCCAGACTTCTCCCTGAACCACCAGTTCTGTTTCCTGAGCCCAGCTCCTGAGGCTCCTGAAAGCCTCTGTTAGCTAGAAATGACAATACTGAAGCTAACAGATACAACAAACCAAGTTGTCCTAGAGACATTCAAGACCAGGTTGGACAGGGCTCGGACAGTTGAAGGTGTCCCTGCTCACAGCAGAGGGGTTGTACTATATGACATTTAAAGGTCCCTTCTAACCAAACTGTTCTATGATTCAGGATCTCTTGATCTTTCAGGAGATGGACCTTTCCAAATAATATTTCCTTAGGGAAGTTGAAGGACCAGTAGAAACTGGCTGAGGAGTACCAGCTCCCAGAACCACACTAAACAGGTTTACAACAAACAGATTTGCACATATAGTTGTACAACGAGTCCTGAAAACACCTTTTCTCCATCTGACATAGGAGTGAAGATCATTGACTCAACAAATCCCCCCTGGACCTCCATGCCCTTGCTCTGGGGAGCCACAAGGTGTCTGCCTATGCTCTGCAAAGCAGAGCTTTCCTGACCTCAGCATCTCCTGCAGCAGCTCCTCCACGCTCTCTGCAGATTAAAAGACAAGTGACTTCCTGTGTTTCACCACAAACTTCCTGCCTCTCTGCAAAGGTCTCATAAAGCTTTCTCTAATTCTTGACTTTAAAACCTCTGCTTGCTTCTCTGTGCACTGGAGCCCGAGGCAAGCTTGGCCCAGCTGACTATCAAAAGGCCTGGGGAACTCTTTTCTGAAGTTCTGCACTCCTCAACAGCAGCCAGTTTAAGTGCTTTCACCTCCTGCCACAATAGTAATGGAGATTCTGCCTTTGGAAGTGTCACAGTGACACACACCTGTCATCATGACATTTTCCATGATAAGAAACCACCCAGAATGGTGCAGTTCACAGAAGTGCCCCAAACCTATCACACCACAGAGCTCTCCCTCCTGCAGAGGACACCAAGAATTCAGCCACCAAGAAATTCAAACCACAGACCAGCAGTGATCTTCCTAATAGTCAGAGCAGAGGACAGCCTCAGGAAAAACCGGCTGAGGAATCTGAGCTTCTGCCTCTCTAAACTCTGTTAAGTTTTCCAGTTCACCCCAAGACCTGTTACTGCCAGAACCCTCCTCTTCTGTGTTGCATCACAGCCTGGGCTGGGTTATACAGAACATGTGCTGTAGCACCTCCCTGTGAAGGCACAGAGTGGCTCCTACTTGCTCTCACAATTAGATACAATAACATTAGCCTAGCAGGGAAAAAATCAGTTTACTTCTTGCTTGAATACACTTATGTGTCTATTCAGCAATCCAATATAGTCTGTTTGTCCCAAGTAACACTAATACAAAAAAAACTTTCACAAGTGTTCCATTCTGTTAAATATTTTTAAAAGCATATGCAATATATTTCAAGCTGTGACTTGCCTGATTTTTATTGCAGATTTTTCAGTCTCTCCTCATTCCCAACCAGCTGGTAAATAGTTACTATGGCAGCACCTAATGCAGAGTGACTCAGCACTCCCCCATGTTTCAGTAGCAGCTCTGTCTGCCCTTCTGGTTTCTTATGATAACCTTGTCTTCTCTTTATTGTTTCATTGCAGAATTATTATGTTTAAAAGATAATTCTTCCCTTGTGAAATTCAGCATTTATTGATGGAATCAATGCAAGGATCTGCTAAATAAAGATTGTACCTATTCAGGATGCTATTTCAGCTTTCCTTTTGTGTTGATCACAAAGATGTTTGAGCTGTTTCCATCATCTCTCAGTGTTTCTTTGGAGCTTTATATTACCCACTGCCAGGTGAGCTCATCTCATATCAAACCACAGCATGCCCAGCTCCAAAATACCCCAGTCTGTTTGACTGTGAGAGGAAGCCCCTCTTCCCTTTGTCATTGTTCAAAGCTCCTTGCTTTCTGTACCTGGGCAGGCACACTTTTTTTTTTTTAATTTTTAATTTACACCTCAGGTTTTCTTCTTTATCCTTTCTTTGCATTTCAGCTGAACCCAGAGGCAATTGGTTGACCAGTTCTCATTGTTACTGGCAGCAGAGAGAAGCCACAGATCTTTATATCTGTACCTTAAACCAAGTTGTGGAGAACAGGAATCATAGAATGGTTTGGGTTGGAAGGGACCATAAAGATCATCCAGTCCCACCCTCTGCCCCGGGCAGGGACACCTTCGACTACCCCAGGTTGCTCCAAACCCCGTCCAACCTGGCCTTGGACACTTCCAGGGATCCAGGGGCAGCCACAGTTTCTCTGTGCCCTGTGCCAGGGCTTTCCAGGGCCTTCCCACCCTCACAGGGAAGGATTTCAACCTAATATCCAGTCTAATTCTGCCCTCCTTAATTTTGAAGCCTGAGGGACACCACTCAGCACTGACATCAAGCTGTTGACCACAACTCTTTGAGTGTGACCATCCAGCCAATTCCTTGTACACTGCAGCCATCCAGTTTGTCAAGTATGAGAGCATGAAAAGGTTTTGGCAAGTTACCAGCTTAGAAATAAATCTTTCTGACAAGAGTAGAACCTGCAAAGCCTGTGGTTTCCCATCTCATGCTTGGATTTCCCCAGAGCTAGGAGGGTGTGAACTCTCTCATCATGGCTTTTCCTGCAGTTGAGGTAATTGTTTAATGTGTATTGTGACATTCTGGAAGAAAGTGAGTCTAAATTGGCTGGCTGGGGATCTCAGCTGAGCTAATTTCTTAATTTTACTTTCTAAAATTGTAGCTGACAGATTTACAACGAACAATACATAGCAAGTATCTGTGGGAGGGTCGAGGTACTTTTCCAGTGCACTTCATGAACTTTAAGGTAGTTTTTTTCATACCCAGAATGCAAAAACACGCCTGAGGAGGAACACCTTTCTGTCGAGCTCCCCAGGTTTCTTTCACTTTTCTTTCAGCTATTCCGAGCCCTCCCAGTCCTGACATCCCACGGGAAGCTCGAGGCCCTTCCCCCGGGTGAGGACCCGCTCGGGTGTTTCCAGAGATCGCGGCCGGTCCCCGCGGGGCCGGGACGCCTCCAGCACCACGGACAGCGGCACCACGGTAATTACCGCTGTTAATTAACGAACCCCTTCCGTGGCCCATTAAATCACTGACGGCTGTGATGGGCTCCCTGCTGTGCTCTGTATTATCACCACTATCACAGATAGCAACATGATTAATGCGTTACCCCAGAAGTTGCAGTTGTTCCTTCCCCGCCTTCTGCTTCAGCACCAACCTCTTCTTTGGCCATTTTATTTTCTTCTGCCTGTGGAAGAGAAGATAATTAAATCCATCTTACACTTGGAACCACAGAATCCCTTAAGTTGGTAAATGCCTCTAAGATCATCAAGCCCACCACTAAACCATGTCCCCGAGTGCCACATCAACACATCTTTTAAATCCCTGCAGGGGTGGTGACTCCACCACTGCCCTGGGCAGCCTGTGTCAGTGCCTGACCACATTTCAGTGAGGAAATTTTCCCCAATATCCAGTCTAAGCCTCCCGTGGTGCAACCTGAGGACATTTCCTCTTGTCCTGATGCTTATTCTGTGGGAGAAGAGACCAACTCCACCCGGCTCTAATCTCCCTTCAGGGAGTTGTAGAGTGAGAAGGTCCCCTCTGAGCCGCCTTTTGTCCAGGCTGAGCCCCCCCAGCTGCTCCTCAGACATTCCAATGGTCATCTCAGAGATGAGATGAGGCCTGGAGGCAGGGTGCATGTTCAGGATGAGCAGAGGATTTACTTAGCAGGGCACAGCACACAGGTCAGTGCTCCCTGGCAGCCCAAACCAGGATGAAGAGGAAGGACTGCCACTACAATAAATCTATTTTGCACCTCATAGCCAAGAGAACAGTTCAAATTGCTGCTGAAAGCTACACAAACACACTGCATGGTGCCAACTCTCCATACCTGCCTGACCTTGAAGATTTAGAGAAACATATTTTGGCTAAATGGAGAGGCAAAATCAACCCTTTGAAGTCCAAGATAAACATTCCCCCGAGCCGACAGAAACAACTTCTTCTGACCACTGCAAAGTTCCCTAAAGCAACTTCCCAGCTCTTGTAGTATTCACATCAGACTGGGCTTAAATGGCCTCCTGTGCCCATGGGAAGGGTGTGGCAGGAGCCCAGGGGAGGCTGGTCAGGACCATCAAAGCCTGTTAGAGCCCTCAGGACTCTGACAGCTGAAATCTTCCTGCTGCAGGGGCTGGCTCTGAATGTTTAGCTCCCACATGGTTCTGTAATAGCACTAATTAACTGCCTTTTGTCTGTTAAACTTACACAGTAAATACATTTCATTTGGTAAATACATATACACACACACACACAGAAATTATAACTTTTTGACTCTGAAGCAATTTACCAAGTGCAAATTTTTATATATCTCATTAATTTAATAAAATTTAAGCTAAGCATGACTGTCAGTTGAGATCAATGACTTTAGTGCCAAAACTCTTCCTGGCTATAAGGAAAAGGCTGGAAACAAAACCTCCACTTAACTATTCACAGGAAAAATCATTTGATTGACTCTGAAAAAACTAGGAAAACCGGAATATTTCATTTTGGGGATACAAAAATACCAACAGCCATTAAAGTAGAAATGGTATAATGACCTAGTTTGTTCTTTTGGTTTCTGTTTACAGCCATTCATCACCATGAACTCTCTGAACTGCTTCTGGATGGGTTAAGTGAGGAGTGTGCTGGTGCCAGTGCTGTTCTGATGCTGCCCCGGTGAGTTTCCAGCTGCAAAAACAAAGCAAAAAGAGACTTTTTGAGAAAAAAACAAATCCCAGACCCACTCTTCCTATGTTACAGCAAGAAAGGAGAAAACAAGTAGTTCTATTATAGTTGTTATGGAACAAATTAAGATATCAGAGTTGGCCAGAAGCTGTTTAATCCCATAACCCTTCATGCCAGCTATGCTGAAATCACATAAAGCAAATAAGTGATATTCAGCTCAACCTCTCCTGGCTTAGAGGACACACTCACAGCTCGAATCCAAAAGGATCCTGTCAACAAAGAGCACTTCTGCTGTGGTCAGAAGAGCTTAATGCTATTGAAGGAAATTATGTTGGACTGGAAGTAAAGCTTAAATCCCTTTATATAAACATAAACATAAATGTATACTGTAATGACCTTTGAGCTTTCCTTTCCACAGCTTTCCAAGATATGGCTCATCTTGGGGCTCATGAGCCACACCTCTAAGGTAAGTAAAGGACGAAGCCAAAACCTGAGCACACATGAAAGCTCAGAGTTCCTCAGCTTTAAACAGGGATTTAAATGATAACTTATGTATATTAAGTAATTTTGACACAAATTTTGGCTCACCAGAGTATAATGGTTTTATACCAGCTGTTAAACTGCCTGTGCTTCCCTTTCCCTTCATCCCCAGCCTGTGGAGGATGCCAGGAGCAGTGGAATGGGGAGCTGACCTGTTCACAGCAGTGTTGTGTGGGCAGTGAGGTTGTGCAGGGGCTGTGAAGCTGCAGACTCCTCACTGAGCCAGTGAAGTCTCAATCCTATTACTTAAAATGCACCCAGGCTCTTCTGAGCTGTGAAAGCTCCAATAAAACACTCTGCTTCCCCAGCCTATGACAGGAGACTCGTCCTCATGGGCACATCTTGCCACTGATCCCCGATGTGACCCTGTCAGTGGCAGCAGGCTGGCAGAGCAGGGCACAGCTTTCTGCCTTGCTCTCCCCTGTGGCAGTCCCTTTTGGACCTCTGGTTTTGAGGAAGATGCCATCTGCTGTCAGAAGCTCATTCAGACAACTGGGACAGAGTCATCTCCACGAAAAGCATCAGAAGTCAAAGAGCTGCAGAAATTGCCCCACTGAGAGTGCAGGCTAAAATGCTTTTTATATGACTTCTTGATTACTATCTATCATCTCACACATTTATTCATGATTTTCTATACTTAGCTTGTACTCAAAAGGAGCATCTTTTAAACAAGCATTTGTGTTGCAGACAAGAAGCTCCTTAAGCTGGTCTATCAGGGCTTTTGGTGACATTTGCCTTCTTGCCACGATCAGCTGCCAGCTGCCTATTGGTTTAATTAAAAGGTGGAATTGATAAGTCATGGCATTTTTATAATACCAGAGCTAAGAATACAGAAAGCTGCTCAAAAAAAAGGTGAAAGGGGTATGAATACCAGAGCTGAACATGAATGTGGCAGGTACCACAGAAGTACTGTAGAAGCATCAGCACCATGTTTATTCCACATGGAAAACTCCCTGTTTACCAAGGTCACAGCAAAAGTTGTTGGGAAAGAGTAAATATTTCATTAATATTTTGAATCAAAGAATGTTTCTCGCAAGGGAGTGAAATAAACTGTATGGTCTAATAACATCAATGTAATGGAAAGAAATCCTAGCTGGAATGAGTGTGAAAAAAAAGGGCATAAATAAAATAAAGTGATAAGAGGTTTGGATCGTTTCCGTCAAAGGGAAAAGCCCTTGTATGAAACAATTATTACTCATAAGAGCGTGTTTCAGCATTTAAAGCCATAATTAACAGTAGCAAAGACCTGCATTGCTTAATATCCTCTGGAAAAGGAGGGGGATGTAAAGTAGGAAAGCGTGGAGTGAAGCCAAGTGCTCTCTGAGGCTGAGCATGAGGTGTTGCAGCAGGATCTCACAAACACGAGTGACTGGGCGAGAAGATGGCACAGAAATCTCAGTGTTGGTGAGCACAGACATGCACCCGGGAAACATCCCATCCCTAAGTACAACAGAGAGTGAATTAACTCCGTTAATGACACCAGGAGTATTTCTGTTGAGCTAAACCCTTCATACCCAAGAGGAGAGATGGTAACTGAGCTCAGGTCACTGCCGAGTGCAAGCGTGGGTTGCTTTCCACGGCGAGGTGCTCTCTTTCCAGAGGGCTTTTATTTTCCATTTATGGCAGTATTTTAAAAGCACCTCTTGAATGTTAAAGCAGCTGCCCTTTAAGCACACGAGAGGCCTCAAGATCTTCTCCTAAGCCACGTCAGGCCGTCCCCTGGAGAGCAACGTCTCCTTCTGCCTCGCAGAGGAGGAGAGCGGCAGCAGCTGGAGCTGCCAGCCCAGCAGCACTGAAGCAAAAAGCATCTTGTGCTGCCTGTGACACTTCTGGCCAACGATGGTGCAGGCACTGGCTGCTGGGTGCTCTAAAATAACACCCTGACTCCCACAGCCTGCTTCTCTTTTCCGAAGGGTGAGAGGTGTTGAAAGGCAGTAGTTTATTATGCAATAAAATGAGATTTATAAAGCTGTTTCTCAGTTCTCAGGTGTGGAAAACCAGACTGAAATCCTCACAGCAACCTGAAATCTCCCCCTTTTTTTCTCCTCTGAATAACCTGGCTCTGAGACCCGTTTGATTTCCCAGCTCTGTGTTGTCTCTCCAGTTTTCCTGCAGCCACGGGGATGCTGCTGTGCCCCCCGGCCTGTTCAGTGCTCACCCATGGCACGGGCTGTGTGCTGCCCTCCCCGTGGCTCCGTGGGGAAAACAACCTGGGAGACAGAGAGGAAAAAATATCCTGGTTGTTTGAAATGGCTCGGAAATAAATGGCCTCTCTTTTTTGTTTGTTTAAAAATAGCACAGCAATTCTAAACATTGATGTTCCTCTCAGCTGACTTGGAGACGTCAGAAACTTCCAAAGGATGTGAATAATCTTCCAAGCAGGGTCTCCTGCAGCTGCTGTCTCTTGCAGACACTTCACAAACTCCATGTGGGGCTCTTTAACCTCTGACATTCTTGTTGTTAAGGGGGTGCATCACCAGCTCCCACACAGCCACAGGTATTTTTTCCATCGTGCTGAATCCCACTGGTTTTACCAAGTTGAAGGTGATACTCTCTCCTAACGCACTTCCAAAAGATGCATCTTTCCCCTTTTCCTGGGAAGCCTCATGTATTGCCTGTTGTTTCCTTTTCCCAACAGACTTATCAATGTTTAATCTCCAGGGTGAAATTTTCAATGCTTGTTGGGAGTTCATCTTGAAGTTGTCAGTTCAGTAGGTTCTAAAAATAGGACCAAGTTCAAAAAGTTGCTTAGTAAGACTGAAAACATGAAATGACTTTTTGTTTGAAATCTCTACAGCCTTATATAGTGCAGTTCACTGAGTTCCTAACCATGGTGGTGTCACTGTGACTCCACAAGGTACTTTGCCTGGGGTTTTGGTTTTTGGTTTACTTGATTAAAAAAACAACAAAACCAAAATTACATAGGAAAGAATTACCTGAAAGGATTATTAAGGTGGCAAAGAAACGACTCAAGTGCTAGAAAATGCTACAACAAGACAACTGCCACCCAAGAAAGATCCACCCTGAGCAAAGTAGGGGCTGAACAAACTTTTCATGGGAAAAAACGTACAAAATATAAATAAGAAAGTTTGAAAGCACAATGTAAGGAGACTAATATATGGTGACATAAGCAAACATCATTTTAGGATTTTCTTGCTTAGGAATTATAGAATCATTTAGTTTGGAAAAGACCCTTAAGATAAGCTCCTGAGTGTTCAACCTTGGTGTTATTAGCAATAAGGTATAAAAAGTGGTAAAAGGATTCATTACACAGACAAGAAGACAAAGATGGATTTTTGAAATCTGTTATCAGGTTATTTGTATCCCAGACAAACCTGTAAAAAATGCCCAGGTAAAACCCTTGGCTACAAGGACCCTGTCAGCAGCTGTGGCTTTGTGCTGATAATTCTTCTCTTGGGGCTTGAAGGTTCGTTTAATTGGAGATATTCATGTATAAATCCACAAGTACTTGTAAAAACGACCTTTCCATTCTCTCTGCAGTCACTGTGCATGGGTGGCTTTTTTCCTCTGAAACGGAAACCAGCACATGTTTTCTGAGCATCATCAGCTCCCACCACTGGGAACGAGGAGTTTCCAGTCCCTTCCTTCCACCACCTGTGTCCCAGTGTGCCCGAGGCTGCCCTGCCACACCACAGGGGCTTGGGGGAAAATGGACTGATTTTTACACTCAGTGTTGACAGGGGATTGGTGATCATCAGGTTGTCACCAACAATTTCAATTCTGGTTTGCATTTATTACGTTAAATATCCCAAACTACTTGCTGTGCTTAAATCATCCTTGTCTGCCAGGTCGACTGGATGGACCTTCCCTGATTTGTGTTTCTGGAGATGATTATGGGCTCATTTTCCTGCCCTGGTGCTGTTGGTGTCTCTCATTCCCACAGTGCCAATGCAGCCATCCCAAGCTGATGCCATGGAAGTGTTTGTTCAGCTCCCACTGTGCTTCCCACTCTGTGCACAGCCACTGCCCAATGCACCAAAGCCATTGTCAGCTGGGACATTTTCACAGCAGGCTGAGGAACCCCAGGACATCCCCTCCTAAAATCTGGAAACCTTCACGTGACTCAGAGCAACTTTTTCAGAGTTGTCCATTCCACAGCACCGAGAATTTGCTTGCACACGAGGGTTGGCAGTTAAAGCTGCCATCACACCACTGCACCTTTGGTGTCTTGGTCTGACCTTGCAAAGGGTTTGCTCAGAGCACAGAAAAGCAGCTGGTATCTGCACTTGTGGTTTTTATGACAAAGCATCTGTAAAGCTTCCAGAGGAGGCTGGAAATAAAACCCATGTGAGCTAAATTTACTCTCTGACACAAATATTTCTGTAACTCTGCCCATGGTTCCTTGCCCAAGGCAGGGGAGTTGTAGTGACGTGATCTTTAAGGTCCCTTCCAACCCAAACCATTCCCTGAGTCTATGTTTCTATGATTCCGCTCCTTTATTCCCTTGGGAATTCGGTTAATTAAATGTAATTAACAGGATTGTTTAATCAAGATCACCCAATAGTAAGAGTTGATAGTCCCAGGAGAAAGCATTATATGTTTGCAAATATATACACATTTCAAAATAAATAATTGAAAGGAGAGTAACTGAATTAAGATTGCTGAGCATGAAGGAAATTTACCACTTTGCAGAAGCTCACTCCAGAGAGGGCATCCCAAAAATAATTAAATCTTCAGCTCAGCTGGGTGGGAAGCTGAGTGTGAGAGTAATTCAGTGTCATGCAGTGCAACAATTGATCGTTGATTCACCCACGTTTCACCACCTGGTTTCCAGTAACCTCATCCCTACTGAAGAAACCAAACACTTCCCCACATGACTGCATGTAGTGGACAGCACTGATGGCTGTGCACGTGGGCTCACTTGCAACTTGGGTTATGGACTGAAATATATGGATTTTTTCAGTATTTACTGTACTGAGGGCACAAGGTTAGTACAATAAGCTACATCCAGAGAAATTAAATCCATCTCATTCACATGGGATTCTGTTTGGGGCCAGAACAGAGGGCATCCTTCCTCTCCCCATGTCCTCCAGCCCTGGACCAAAAGATCCTCTCAGACTCTGCACGTCTTGGGGCCCATCTGGGCTCACAGAAATAGCCCCTGGCCTGATGTGGGTGCCACCAGTGACTGTGCATAAATCTGCCTCTGCACTGCTCTGCAATGTAGGTCAGCACAGCTCACTTGCCACAGGTGCCCTGTTTCCTAGAAAGGGCTTTTGCAGGTTTCTTAGAACAGGTTTGTACATTATTGGGGAGGAATCTGTAGTTTCACACATTGCAAAAACTGGCACAGTGGTTGGGTGCTCGTGGTGCTACAGTTTGAAGTTTAGGGCTCTGGGGAGATTTTCTTTAACTACAGATACCGAACACTGAATGGGCCAAACTCAGATGTGTTTGTAGAGGACAACCTGTGTGCTGACCACACAGCCCTCTGTAACTGGGTTGTCTTTTTGAGGCTCTTCCTTTGCCACCAACACACAGCTGTTATTACTCATCGATTGCAGAAATTTGGAGCAAAGATTCTGTAAACCAGGATGTATGTAGGTGATCTGGTCAACAAAAAAACACGAGTTCTCCTCCTAAAAAAATTCCCCCATAGAAACTATTTGAATAAGATAACCATAGCTGAGTCTGCAGGACATGATGCAACTGGGTTTTGAGCTCTCTGCAGCAGGACCGTGGATGACTGCTCCCAATCCTGGAAAACCCAGAGGTCTCTGGGAATTTCTGGGAGTGGAGAAAGGTAAACACAGCCTGGGACCAGTAGAAAGCTGAGGTGCTTATAGAGCAACCAGTTAAGCCTGAGCCGTGGGAGGATCTGGGAACCAGTTCTCTGTCAGTCTCCTACTAAAAATAAGGTGATTGAGGAGTTTTGATGCAGCACAGAATAGTTTGCCTTGGAGGGCACCTTTAAAGGTCATCTAGTCCAAACCCCCTACAATGAGCAGGGACATCTCCAGCTAGACCAGGTGTCTCAGACCCCCATCCAACCTGGCCCTGAATGTTTCCAGGGCTGGGGCATTTAAAAATAGTCCCTGTGGATTTGGGGTGACACAATCTGTTCCTCACACTTACACTGTTCTTTGATGTGGGTGAGGGTGAAGGGATTGCTGGGCTCTGGCAGGGCTGGAGACTGAAAGGTTGAAATGTCTGAAGGCATTTTCTGCACAGGATGAAATGTCTCATCATTGTGGACAATTTCCTATCAAACAGAAGGAACACACTGCGGTTTTCAGAGGCAGTTTCCTGACCCAGATATGACTTAAAAAAAAAAAAAAGTAACAATGAGCTGTTTGAATCCTAAACCAGGGACAACCCTTATCAGAATTGAGTGTGGTGTTTTCTTGGCAAGGCAAGGCATGAAGTGTGACACTTAGGGAGGCAAATGGCCAAAACACACACACAAAGTGGCCAAGCATCACTGGGGGATCACAAACACCAGCTAGGTTTGCTTGGTGCAGACTTCTGGGTTTTTTTTTTATATTTTTTCCATTTCTTTTTCTTCCTGCTGCCCATTTCATAAATGTGCACACTCCCTGTGGCACACACCAGCAGGCTGTGGAGATATAAGACATGACAGACACTTTTTATGCCCTGCACATCCCTGGGAACACAACTAAGCCTCCTGCTCCTGTGCTGCCCGGGGCTGACGAGGCTCCCTCAGAGCAGTGCTGCTGACACCAGACAGACACACTCTTTTTCCACCACCTCCTCAGCCCAGCTATTGGCTTCCTCCACTGCTCTAGACTGAGTCCAGCAAAGTAATTGTAGAAGTCATAGTCCTGGCATTTATCTCAGATTATCATGTCAGAGTTTAACACTGGCTTCTGTTGTTTCTGGCAAGTGCCCTGATTGCAGGATGTCACTGGCTGTGTGAGTAACTGCTTTATGCTGGCCTGTTGTAAATCACTTGCTGTTTTTGAGGCATTCTTACTAATACATTTTACACTTGTTAGCTGGCTTTCAGCCAGTCTGCAGCTCTCCCCTGCACACCTGTCCCCTGCCTTGGCGTGAAAGTATGTCCAGGATGCTAAAAAATTCATCCTGAAATATGCACGGCCCTGACAGCTACACTAAAAATGTTGGGAATCACCAGAGAAGCGTCACAGATTATTGAAGGAATGTGGAAGGAATTGTTAATCACAGCTGAAATATTAGTGAAATGATGAGGAAATTATAGCTCATTGCTGGAAACTACCCCTGAGATGAACCATACAGATATGGAGGAGGAGGAGAGGTGGCTGGAAGAAAGCTTACTGATGATGTGATCTGATAAAACACTGACTTATGAGATGTGCTTTCTCTTTTGCCCTCTTATTTCACATTGTTTAAAGACCATCCAAATTCACAATGTCATCCACAAAGAGCTTGTCACAATGCAAGGTCGAGTAATACAACAGGAGAAGAGCAGATTGTTGTCATGGGGTTGACTTTTCAGGAGAGGAATGTATTCAGTGAATTTAACAAAATGCACCTGGGAGATGGAAAAATGTAAAACTACATGTGACTTGAACATATCTGATCATCCAGGGGTTAAAATGAGAGGGAGCATCCAGTTCCCTGAGCTGCAGGTGATAAAAGTGCCTGCACACAGGCAAGGGAGTGTTGCCCTCCCTGAAGATCACTCAACATGGTCCATCCAGAGTAATGATGTGGCCTCCTCAAGGGACAGCCTGATTTTAAAACCTCTTTCATTTCCACAGAGCAACAACAAACACACAGAGAGCAAAGCAGATCATGTCAAACACAACGTTTGGGAAAAATAGTTTGCTCTTTGGAATTCTGCTTTGGTGAGTAGAAAAACATTTATTCACATTTTTGGCCAAGGCTACAGCATGTTTTCATAAACAAACTAGGGGGAAAGAACTGCAATTGCTGTATTAAGTATATCACTGTTTGAATAGCAGGTGCAGAACAACTCATCATCAGCTTGCAAGGTCATACCTAGCCCTGGCTGTAAGGATCTGGTCTGGGTCCAGCATTAGTCAGGATTTTCATTCACAGCATTGGATTAAAGAGCAAAGTACACCCTAATAAAATTCATGGATAACAGAGTGTGTCCTCCTGCTACTGGTTCTCAAAGTATGCCAGGCATGGGGAAATTACTGAGCAGAGGGTTCCTTTGCCTACCCAGGAGATGGTTATAGCCTCAGCCAGCACCCACAAGTGCATCCTCAATAATCCAGGAGTTAATAAATATCCTGATAATACTCTGATTTGGAAATTGTATTTTCCTACATTAAATAAAACATGGAAAACTACTGCTTGGTTCCCACCTCCACTTGTAGCCCAAGACCAAATCAGTGAGAGATGACACAGCCCTTCTGTGCAGGGTAAAGCTGATCTAACCTCTCTTTTCCAGGGCTCCAGCATCCATGGTGATCTCCCTCTAATGCAACCCAGAGGACAGCTGCTCTTGTGAAATCTGATTTTTTTTTATATTCACAGGTCACCAGACTTCTGAATCATTCTTTACCAAATTTCTCCACTTGATATTCATAATTAGTGTGTCCTGTGCAGCTTTACACATATTAAGTGAAGTTTGAGTACAAACTTTTTCAGTTGCTGTTCAAGTTGTTTTCTCCACAGAGAGCTGCGAAATCTACCCTGGGGCTATAGTGCCTTTCCTAAGAATATCAACACCTTGGAACCTCTGGCCTGACTCAGTCAAGTTGCAATATATTTCCTAATTTAGGCACAGAATTCCCTGTAAAAACTCTACAGGATAGTTCTGGTAGTTTTATTATAAATCTGAAAAAAAAAAGTAAATACTCTAGTGCTGAGCACCATAACCCCAGTTTTCTGGGGCAGCCTGTATATTTTCTTTAAATGACTTCCAAATTTTTGGAAGTGCTGATGAATTCATGCAAACCAAGATTTAGTTCTCCAGCACCCACAGTTTTGTGCACTTTTGTCTGTGTACAGTCTATGAATACATACACACTATGAATACAACTTCACAGATGGATGCAGGTGTCTGTCTACACTTTACCCACACTAAAGGGTTCTACAGCCCACCCTGGAAATACAAACTGCAAAGGGGCTCAGGTAGAGAGCCTACAAAATTGCTCTTGGTGCAGAAAGCACACGGGCTCTTACTCATTTGAATAACCAGCAGATTCCATCCTTCAGGTAAATCTTCCCCGCCTCCCCTTTAGCGAGAGCATGTTTGTGGTGAGATATTAATCATTTCCTGCAGCACTGTGTATATAAAGGAGCCCGAGGCAGAGCCACACTCAGTTGAGAGCTGAGGAGCAGAGCTGGCCATGCTGGTGCAGGTGGTGGCTCTGCTGGGTCTGGGGGTGCTGGTCAGCTCAGCCCCCACCAGCCCCGCCAGGGACGCGCAGGACGAGCGCTCCAGGACCTTGGTGGGGCTGATCATTCGAGAGCTTCTCCAAGACATGAAGAAACTAAACTTAAATGCAGTAAGTTGCTCTGTTTTGAACAGCTTTCCCCTGGCTGTCCTTCCATTGCAGGTTGTGTTCTGAAGTTTCTAACCCTGTTTTCTCTTGAGCAGGTTCCCAGTGCTGTGACCGTGAACGCTACGGTAAGAAACTACCGTTCTATTTCAAATTGTTGTCTAAAGTCCCCAAATTTCTTTCCCACTTCAGAACTCTGATAGCACCAAGAGTTCTCTACAAACCCAGGGAAAGGCAAAGTTATTGCAAGAACCTACAGAAAGCTGCTGCCAATGTGAAAATCCTTCAGTGGTTCTCTCAGTAGGAAAAGGTCTCATATGTGCACCAGCATCTTTTTGGAAGCCTCACAAATTCACTTTGATCCCTGAGTTTTAGAACAGGCTATTTGGTCTGTGTCCCATACAGACCCATTCATTTCACTGAGCTGTATTTTCCTGCAATCCAGTGAAAAAAATGAGCTTTTTATGGAGGACATGAGCACTACCAGTGAGAAACAAGAGCCAATCTACTGTTAGAAGTGAACAGAAGACAAATGGCTTCAGGCCCTCTTAGTTTCAGGGAGGAAAGTTGAAAATTCACCCCAGCAACAATAATTACTTGTATTTAATTAAGACAATTCTGATCCAGTTTCAAGAGAGACATGATAGCAAGGCATGAAGCCTTAGTGCAGGGTTGGACTTCCTTTCCCTTGAGGAACAAATATCTCCAGTATTGGACACCAAATTTTACATGCCCAGTTTCTAGTGGCACCTACAACTTCCACCTAAGGCAGTTGGGAGTTTTTGGACCCCAGCATGTTTTTAAGAGAAAATTATAGATTGTACATGATTTCCTAAGTTTGGTGTCCAGTAAATTGCTGAATAGAGATTCAGGGCTTGTGTTTGGAAACACAGCTCTTAATTCCTATAGGTTGTTATTTTTCATGGGTCTGTAAATTCCTGGTATGTGATGTTTTGTTTATGTGCTACCAGTGATTACTGTTGCAATAACTCCTTGCTCTCTTTGCAGGTGGAGAGATGCATGCACAGCCACCTGAAAACCTTTGCTAGCACCTTGGCAGCTCTCAACACTCCCAGCAAAGTCATTGCCAGGAAACTGGACAGAGTTAGCACCTACAAAAACATCCTCCCCGAAGTAAGTTTGACTTTGTGCTGTCTAATAGCAAAATATTCACCAAAGGCTGTTCAATAAGGGGACATGGCAGCTGGGGTGGCACTGAGCTGCCTGCAACTACAAATCTCTTCTGAAGATTGATGTGATTAGGAAGGGTGTAAATACATCCGCTGTCTTTCTTGGGGCACTCTCTGACACTTTTTCCTGTGCTAATCTCAGTTGCAAGAAAGATAATAATATGAAAAAAAACTCAAATGTGAGTGTGAGCTGGGACAGCAGTGGGGGCTCAGGGCATCCTCTGCAGCTGCCAGGTGATCAGCTATCACCCAAACATCATCACATCATCACATCAGTACATCAGCACATCAGCACATCAGCACATCAACACATCAGCACAGAAGCACATCAGCACATCATCACCCTGCCCCGAGCTCACCCAGCTCTCCAAAACAGGCTGTGGGATATTATAGCCCACTTACTTGTCAGTATTCTTTACAAAAGGGATGTATCAAATACCATCAACTAAAATATGACATTCAAGTTACATGGCTGAATTATGTTATCTTCTCTCTTTTTTTTTTTTTAAGGATCTCGATAAGGAATGTAAGACTGCACAAGTGACATGGGAGGACTTCCTGAACACGCTAGAGAGGTTCTTGAGATTGCTCTCTGAGAAAATTCAAGACACTTAAATAAAACAGCTACAGCAAACTCGAGGAGAAAAGGAGAACCTGAACTCTACTGCAACCAAAATGTGATTTAATTAACTTATCCTCAGGAATATGGCCATAGAATATTTATAGAGAGAGAGATACTTTGTGTACATACATATGTGTGTATATGTATATATATATATGTTATTTAAATATATATGTGTAAAAAGTGGTGTTATCACAGCAATGTTCTCTATAATGATTGAAACATGCTGCTTTTTTAAAAGACAAGTATTTAAATTTTTAAATATTTTATATTGTATTAATATTTTAATATGTCCCTTTTTCATAAAGAAAGAGTAATTATTTATTTATTTATTTATTTTATGGAGATTTTGAGATATTTATTGTGATGCTGCTGTATTTAAGTATTTGCTTTGGGAAACTGCTGTGTGATGGTGTGTGAGGAGGAGCTCTGGGGCTCCACTTTGGGGTTTGCTGTCACACTATTTCCCTCTCACTGTCCCAAGCCACAGCCCCAGGGCTTCCAGAGCTGAGGCAAAGCCACTCCATGGGACAGTGACAGGGCCATTGGAGCCACCCAGCACCTTCACTTCCCCTTGGCTCCTGGACCATCTCTGGGCTGGAGAAGATTCCTGTCAGTTGTGGACTCCCACCTCCATTCCCTCCCTGAGCATTCAGATCCAGGATAACTTCAACCACTACGTGTTTTATTTTTGAGGAAGCAGAGCCATGACAACAAAATGCAGCCAAACTCCGGGTAATAACAACAGCAAAGAGGTCTTGTTTGTTTTTCTTCCAAGTTTACTGAGCTGATACGAGGTTTCCTACGTCTCATGTGAGCTGAATTCTACTGAACTTACTCAGACAATATTGTTTTTCCAACTGTTTAAGTAGCCATAGTTATGGCAGGTACTCACAAAGTGCATGCCTATGTAAAGCTATCAGTTGAGATTCCAAAAGTTAATGTTTAATAAAAGACTATTAAAAGGGACCGTCCCTGCATGGGCTGATTGCAGGGACACCTTCCATGTGCCGCCCGCGCTTACGTCTCCGGCACCGACTGTTTGCAACCCCCCGTTAATGTAAATGGACCTGCACAAAAATAAACACATTTCCCTCCAGAATTCAGAATGCTTTATTTGTGAAAGGTGAGGGGTTTCGGTGCTATTCAGGGGAGCCGAGGGTGATTTCCAAGTGGGACGGACACACGGATGCTGCCGGCGATCGGGGACACGAGGGCGAGCAGCCATGTCTGCCCTCACGTGTCCCAGCAGCTTCCTGAGGAGCAGAGCCCTGAGCTCCAGCCTGGCCCAGAGCTCATATCTACTGAGTCACTCTCTGCTTGAGCTCTAAGACAAGGTGCCCTCTCACCAGCTGGGATGACTCACGTCCCTGCCAAATGTGCAGCGCAACGAAAGCAGAAGAGCTTTCACTTGTAGCAGCTGAGAAGTGTCCCCTCGCCTTCACCAGTGCAAGGAGCTCCAAGCACCGAAAAACTGAGGAGCAGCTGTGCTCACCAAGAGGATGGGGATGGAGGGACAGCCCAGCTGGGGCAGGAGTGAGCACCCAAAGAGCCAGAGACATGCAGCACCATGGCAAGCACCCATGGAACCCAACACAGAATGCCCTGCAGAAACCTCCAAAAACGTGGTTTTTCCCTGCTGACAGCATGATGGCCCCAGACAGAGCTCACCGCAGCTCCTGCATCCTCCCACGCTGCAGAGCACATCCGATTTTTCAGATATCCACTTCCAGTGGACAAAATAAAAGCAGCAGCTTTGCATTAGCACAGCATCTCCCCCGTGCAAACAGAGTGTGTAACAGAGCCCAGCCAGGCTGGACAGACAGACTTTACCCCCTGCCACAGGGGCAGCAGCCCCAAAAAACCCACAGTGGGGACAGGACCACCAGCCCTGTACAGGGACAAGTACCCCAACCATCCCTGGGTACCACAAACTGCCCAGGCTCAACAGGCCAGGTCATCATGCATTGCTTTGTACTGAACTCTTGTAGGAACCAGGAAACCCATAAATCAAACCAAACCCCGAATCTGTTTACTAAGATCAGAGAAATGAGTGAGTGTCCAACTGGGCTCCCTCAAGTTAAACAGTCAGGAAGACCTCTGCTCCTGAGCTCTGTCTCATTCAGTGTTGTAATAGTTTAAGGAATAATAAGAACCACCCCGAAGAAACTCTTCCTGCCACTGAATTTCAAAGTTTTCATTAGCAACGAGGTGTTTAATATTTCAGATACATTATTTGAAATCACATCTAAATGTTTTACATTAAATTTTAAATTCACCCTTCAGAGAAATGGGAAGTCTGAGAATCACAGGTATGTGGAAAGGAAAAGAACGTCAGGCTTCTAAGTAGAAAACATTAATCGGGCTCAGCATTCTTGGCGTGGCAGTCCAGGAAACTCTGACAAACAGACAGGAGGGAAAAGTGAAGCATTAAATAACTCAAAGTCAACACGGGGCTGGCTGTAGGCAGAGGCAGCCGGAGCTGTTGCCGGGGCAGCAGACTGCTGGGGAAAGCACCGGAGTGCTGGGACGGCTCTGCTGCCTGGCAGGGTGCAGGCAGAGGGATGCAGGCAGAGGGATGCAGGCAGAGGGATGCAGGCAGTGGGATGCAGGCAGAGGGGTCCCAGCTCCAGATGGAGCCTCCCAGCCCTGTTGCCAGCAGCCCTGTCATGCCCTCCAGCATGGCACAGCCCTTTCTCCTCACGGAGAGAACTTTGCCCTCCCCGTGGCGAGGGGCAAAGTCCACTTGGCTGGGCCTTCCAAGAGCTCTGCTGCCCTCTCTGATCCCACACAGGCTCTGAAACTACCTGAGAGCATTAAACCGACCAGGAACTGCCATCAGACAGGAGTGCAGGGAATGCCTGGCCCCGAGCAGGCAGTGCAGTCGTACCAGCTGAGCACCTCACGACAACCTGGGCTGCTCCATGACAGCTCAACAGCCCTGATAAGCATCTTGCATCATCATAACACAGCAAAACACACACGCCTTGATGTCTCGGTGAAGCCATGCCTGTGACTCTCGAGGGCTCCCGCAGACTGGTTGGGATAGGAAGTAGGTTTTTTGTTAAAAAAATGATCGTTGCATTTCTTGCACCACGGCAGGAAAAGCAGCTCCGTGAGCCCCAGGTGGGGACAGGAGGAGTGAGCTGGTGGCACAGCGGGGGAAGGTCTGTTCACAGAGCCTTGCTCTACTTTTAGAAGCTGTAGGTGTGAGTTATATTTAGCATTCCCCATTTGATAAGCAAGAAGTTACTCTTGGTAAAACCCAACTCCCCAACGCAGTGGCAGGACAGCAGATCCCCCTCCAGTCTGCCCAACTCCTTTGGGGTGCACACCCCATGTCTAGACCTGCCTGTGCCCATGGGCTCCATGATGAGCTCTCCATCTTCCGTGGGAAAAGCCTGTCCATCCTGTGTAGGACCAGCCATAGTCTTCTGGATGCTCTCCAAGTCCTTCATGGAGGCAGCTGTCCCGTGCCACCACCATGAGCAGGGCTGGGGAAGGTTTCCCAAGACATGTAGGGCTCTAGAGCACGTGGGACACACAACACACCCCACCCCTGCACAGACACCAGCATTTAAAGACCGTGTTTTGCAGCTTGGTCCAGGGGTGTCTGTCCTGGAGTCCCACTTTCCAGGTTGTGGATGGGTCTGGAAAAGCTCCTCCTGCACCAGGGGATGTGGCAGAGCAGCCACAAGGGAGGCAGCTGCAGGTGAGACCCCCTTCATGTGTGCGGGGGCAGAGCTGACAGAAGACAGCCTGGACATAGAAATGCTGTCCCCTTGCTCCATCCTTCCCCTCCTGCCCCAGCACTGCTTTACTTGCCAGCATTTCCTGGCACTGGGGATGGAAAATGAGACCTTGCTCCCCTGTTCAGCTGTGTACAGAGGAGGGTGATGCCATCCTGGCCAGATGAAAGTTGCCTCAGCTCCATCGAGGAGCAATCAGCAGCTAAATCTGGGCTAATACTCTACAAGGGTAATTCCCCTGTTTTCTTTTTTTGAAACATTCTATTACTCATCTTCTGTTGATACTTTACTTCCTTCTTCATCTCCAGTTCTCATTAGTCACTTGTCAGGATTCACAAACTGTTTCTATTTTCTGCAGAACATGATCCCACTTTTATAGGCTTTGGAACACTCTTTTTTTTTTACCTCATTAGCACATGGTGTCTTTGCAACTGAAAAAGTAAGTGGTCCACATCTCTAGAGCCACATTTCATCAGGTCAGTGAGTGAGCCTTGAAAGCACCCATTGCAGACTGTTTGGATTGATCATCTGTGTTTCTCTGAGAGTCACTTGGTTTCAGACGAGTGACTGAGAATGCAATGACTCATCATTAAATACAGTTGTCCTTTGGATGCTTATCAACAACCTCCAAGGCCAAGGCACAGGGGTGACAGGCTCCAGCTTAAAGATGTCAGAGGTGCAAAGTGGTGGCTGCTCCCAGGGTGCACATGAAGTCCTGAGGGAACTTGAATGGGTTTTACACCATAAACTGAAGTCTAGAGATGTTTTGCAATTTCTCTCAATGGATGGGAAGATACAGAAACTGTAGACATAATTTCTTTCAAAAAATAAGGGAAGATTATTTGATTTTCTCCGGAGGGTGAAGTGTGAGTGTGACAATGTGTGCTGTGCCATGAGCACCAACCTGCCATCACTGGGGCTGGAGGGGCACCGAGGCTGCCCATGAAATCTTTCCTAATCAAACAGGCATCTCAGTTCTTAGAATTTAACGTGGAAATCCACAACTTATCACAGCTCTTATTTTGCCTGAGATGTAGGGAATTTGTTGGGGATCTCCAGAACATCTCTCCGAGCAAGCAGGGAGATTTTTTTTTTGCTTTCCCAAAGTTAGGTAGCTACAAAAAGTTCTATCTATGAGTCCTGAGGCATCCTTTCACAGGGTAAAGGAGACAGGGTAGGCCCTGCTGACCCCCATCAGGCAGGGAGACCTTGGCAGAGCCTCGACAGACGAAGGGATTGCAGCAGAGGGCAGGGGGCCAGGAGGCTGAGATGTGCAGAATGAGTCGCCTTCGGAATAATTTCTGATTTTATGAGTCTGTTCAACTCCCCCACCGGGTCCTGCGAGGGAAGGGCATGCCTCTGTGATTCACAGGCTCTTTGTTTTTTGAGGAGCTGCAGAGGTAGTCATACAAACCATGGGGAATACCTTTTGATTAAACAAAAAGTCTCTCTGTCTCCAGAGCCTATTTCAAAACGCGCAGCCTCTGCTCTTCAATTAGCCTGACTTGGCCCCATGCTCCAAGGGCCACTTTCCAAGGATGACAGCCCACTGGCCAGACAGCTGGTCAGACCATCGACCACAGCCAGAGCACGAAATGCAAAAGGAATGTCCTTGGGCTGGGGAGCAGAGCTGCACATCTGCTGCATCTGCCCCGACCAAGCACAGTCACCAGCGACAACCATCTCAGCTTCTGCTGGTTCTGAACAGCCTTTAAAGCCACTCTGCAGTGCAGGGAGAGGCCTGGTTTCCTCCTTTCTGCAGAGGCAGACCACAGAGATACAACACTGCTTAACTCCTTCCAGAACCGAGGGACATGGTGTCGATGCTGAGCTGCAGAGGACACTGTAAATCATTTCAAGATTAAATCAAAGTGGAAGAGACTCAAAAAGGGGAATAGGGAGCCCATCGAGGCTGATGGTTTGGTCTGCTCAGAGGTGTGCAAGTGCAACTGCCAGCTAGAAATGTGGCAGAGGCAATGCCTGGGGAGAAATCAAAACACTTCAAGGTTGTGAGAAATCCCACAGAGATGAATTTGGCATGTGTGTGATGAGGGCACTCAGAGGAGAGCCAAGAGGCACTGATCAATCCTTTCACAGTGGAATGACAGCAAGAAGACAGCTTTGAGATGGAGTATCAAAATTGGTAAAACTACTGTCAAAACTGTTTGCTCTCCCACTGATAGCACAGGCAGCCTCACGAGAGATGCTCATGTCTCCCTTCAGCTGGCTGAGCTTCCACTCCAGCGAGTTGTACGGGTGTGATGATCACTTATGGTAGTGATGAACCAGAAGGTCTCTAAATCCTCCTCACAATAAAAACAGTCTCTGTCTCATCACTATCCTGAGACTCCTCACCAGGATTTCTACTCTAGTTACACAGAGCTCAGCTCACAAAGCTGGAGCTCACCATCTCTCCAGGCTTAGAAAAGTGAACATTTCTGTTAGTTTTCAGTTCATTTTCTGTTATCTTTTCAGTTTTTCAGTTAATTTCCTTTTAAGCTTTTAGTTAATTCCTAATGGGCCTGGCCATTTTCTGTCCATTAGTTTGACTCCGTGTCTGACCAGGATATGGGTATTTCAGATGGCCCTGCCTAGAGGTGAAATCACATCACTGATTTCCACCTCATCAGCGTTAATCCTCCTCGGATTTCTCGGTGGAGGTGGAGTTGGACAGAGGTGCTGCTGGCTGGAAACTCCCTGCTGCCCTGTCAGATTCCCACAGCTGTTATCCCCTCGGTACAGAGCAGGAAAGAAAGGTCACTGCTGATCCCCCCATGAGGGGAGCAGGGTGGTCACGGTGGTTTCATCTCCCAGTGAATATCTGCAAGTGAGTCAGTGTGTGAGACCGACCGATGGATGTGCGCACACAAGCAGACCGCAAGTTCCATCTTCCTTTCTGATTTTGTCACCTCTTTTTTTTTTTTTCCCACCCTGGCTGCAATCTAAGAATGTATTTGCATGTCATTAGTGCCTATAAAAAGAACAAAGAGAAAAAGGTGGAGCCCCAGCTTCACAATTCTGTTTTTTCCCAGCAGTAAAAGTCCATCCTGCCCACACCTTTCCCTCCCGCCCTCTCTGCAGAGACTCATTTCTTTAGATATTTTGGAGATAAAAGCAAAATCCCCAGTGCTCACTGGTACGTTTAGCCACAGCCCTAACTCCTACTGCCTCTTCCAGGGGAAGAAATTCTTCCCTGCAATTTGAATTTGGTACCAGCAGGCACAGTCAGCCATGCAGGGTAAGGTTAGATGGGGCTCTGAGCAACCCAGTGCAGAGGGCTGGAACAAAATGACCTTTAAAGGTCCTTCCAACCCAACCCATTCTATGGTTCTATGATTCAATACATACAATCCATTCTTTCCTTTTAAACCATACTGAAATCTGTTTTATCTCCACAACCATGGTGGTGCCAGAGACACACAGAATCCTGAACCACCCATTCCCTGGGAAGGCAGCAAAGATGGGAATGACCACCTGGGTCTCAGGTGCAATTCTGCTTCCCGGGGTGTTCAATGCACAATGTCCCTGGAAGGGTCCACTATTCCTGAACTCATCAAAATGAAGATAATCTCGAAGTTTTCTTAAAAGAAACCACGTGTGCACCACAGAGACTGGTATTACCCACTGCCAGAATTGATGCAAATCCCTTGATGGCACAGAACAGCATTCCAGTGGATGCTGCCCTACCAAGGTAACACACAGTGGGTTAACCTCAACTCTGGAGTAAAACCAATCTGCTGAATACAGGGAAATATTGGGAATATCAGTGGGACTCCAGCAAGGCAGGAAAACCACCCCAGTTCCCACAGCAGCAGATCTGGGGCACGCAGGGGAGGGAGCAAGGTCTGCTCCACACCCGGCTGCTGCTGCC
Organism: Neopelma chrysocephalum; assembly: GCF_003984885.1. Lineage (NCBI taxonomy): Eukaryota > Metazoa > Chordata > Aves > Passeriformes > Pipridae > Neopelma > Neopelma chrysocephalum. The sequence goes on from NW_020897720.1 coordinate 14,874,185, forward strand.
GGGGCAGCTCATCCAGCAAAGGCTCCCGAGGGCTGAGCTGTGGGGAATGGCAGGGGAGATGCCTCAGCCACCAAACAATTAGCAAAATGACTGAAAACAAAAGACTGAACACGGCAGCTCCTCAGGGGAGAGAGGTGCCCAGCAGCAGCTCCAAGACCTGGTTTACAGCTAACACGACAGGGCCTTCTGATTTAATTATTATCACCCAAGGCAACCAGAGGAGTTATAGCATGTGTTTCTGTAAAACATCAGCTCAGGGACCAGTAGGAAAATGCCACGAGTGTGGGAAAAGCAGTATCTGGGCTTGGATGGCACCCGAGTGTGTGGGCTGCCTGCCCTTGCCTCGGGAGGAGCACAAAGCAGTCACTGGAGCTATGGACCACTGGGGTGTTGTTAAGGGCAAGAAAACCTAATGCACATTATAGAATGTCAATTATGTAATAAAACTCCTGCAGTATTGAAATAGCACAAATTAAACTGCAGCAAAAACGTGTAAACAAAACATTCTGAGGTTTTGGACAGCGAACACCCGACGTCCTGTGGTTGTAATCCTGGCACGGTGTTTGTTCCTCTTGGGGCAGTGCAGAGGAGCTGTGCAGCAGGGCCAAGGGCAGCCCCACTCTCCTCCTCAGCAGGCTCTGTGGTGACAGGGGACAGGAGAGGGCTCTGCACACCCAGGACCCACCGTGGCCACCCCAGAGCCCACCCACAGCTCGAGGAGCAATTCTGCCACCGATGGGATGCACCCCATCAACCCAAACTTCCTGCAGACCAAGTATAATGAGATACCAGCCAAATGGTTTAAACCTCCTCAGGAGAGCACAGAAACTGGATAGATGCTCCTTAAAAAGCAGCAAAGGAGCAGCTTTTATGCCCCCTTTTATGCTGAGCTGCCCCAGCAGCCCTGGGCTGGTCCCTCTTCCCAGCACAGGCATTGCACAGTCTCGGGAGGGCTCTCAAATCTGTCATTTGTGTCTGAGCAGGGTACCATTGAATAAGTCACGGGGTTCTAATGACAAGGACACAGAAAAAGGCCAGAGAAATAGTTAATAAAAGTGAGAGTATTATTTCGTGTAATTGCAATATTAACTAGGGCAAATGTGGATATAAAGATCTGAGAGATTTGGTTAACTTGCATTAATCTTTAGACAATATCAGTTCATAAAAAGGCTTCAGCACTTAATGGGCTCAAAGATCCAAATTACGTAGCTCTTCACTGAACTTGTGGGGGAGCCCTTATTTTAGAAACAGGTAGTTTCCTCAATCAGATAAGAAACTAAAAGCTTCCATCCTACAGGTGACTACTCGCCTTCAGTTTAGGCATACTTGTGGTAAGGTATTAATCATTTCCTTGCACCAGAGCTCTATAAGAGGCAGCCTGGAGCCAGACAGAGGCAGCCCAAGCAGGGGAGTGCAGCCCCTTGGCCACGATGCTGTGCCTGCTCACAGTGCTGTCCTGGGCAGGGCTGTGCCTGGCAGCCCCTGTGCCCCTGCCCACACAGCCAGCCTGCCCTGCCATACCCCTCTTCAGGGAGACCATCCATGTCCTGCACAACCTGAGCTCTAAGGTTGGTCCATTTTCTCTGTGCCCCCTGTCTGACTCTTTGGGTTAGTGTGGGGAACCTGCTAATGGGATTTTTATCCGTCTCTTTCAGGGCAGCAGCGAAGTCGTGCCTCTGGTAAGATCCCTCTGTGGCTCACACTGCAGTCCCTGTGCTTGTGGGGTGGCTGGTTGCTTTTTGAGAGGGAAGGGGAAAGCAGCTGCTGTTACAGCCCATCCAGGACGCTGCAAGCTCTTGTGCTCTTAAGCCAGGTCTGAGATGGCAGCCAAGACCCCCGTGGGCTTTTTGGGAGCAGCGTGCTGGGTCTGTGTGTGCTGAGAGGTGATGTGCAGGGCTCTGCTCCCCAGCACGAGGCCTCCTTCTCCTCCCTAGTTATCAAGTCAAGATCTCCCTGAAACACCAGTGCTCGAGGCTCTGCCTTCAGAGCAGCGGTGCAGGACTGCTGGCTCCCAGCAGCACTGCTTATTGCTCTTTTCACAGGTGGATGATCAGAACTGACACCTTCCACACTCAGGTGGAGGCAGGTGCCTTACTGCCATTGGAAAGCAGAGGACAGGCTGCTAACCTGCCTCTTTGGGGACAAAATTTTTGTTGTTAGAGACCAGTGCTGGCAATGGCATCAGCAGCACGAGAAGCAAAGCACGGGTAGAAGGGTTGGAGGATGGAGATGCTCCTCAGAATCACTGCTTTCCCACGCCTGAGTGCACTAAGAAGGCAATAAAAAAGCAAGTGGTGCCCAATCCTGCCCAGTCCCACCTCCACAGGCTCACTCTGTAGCTTCTGAAGGTAATGTCAGGCTTCAGTGGGAGGAAAGCACTGGCTTGCAGATTTGGCTACCTGCTCTAAAGTGCCAAAGTTATGATATAATTTGGGCCTCGAATTATTGTGCAACATTATTTCTTGTAGCAGGCATTAGTGTGATGGATCCTGTGCCAGCAATACAGTACAGAAAAGACAAAATGACTGAAGTTTGTTGTTCCAGAACAACGTGATGGAGGCAGGAGGGAATGTAACCACCCATCTGAGAGGATTCATTGAAGGCCTAGAAAAGAGCAAAGAGAGTAAGGAGCAGAAAATCCTAATTGTGAACCTGCAGAAAATCCAGAGTTACGGACAGTCGTGCACGGGGTGGACGGTACGTTTGGGCTCATCCTCTGCTCACTCTTTCTGGTTCATAGATGGGCCACCAAGGGTCCTGTGCCTTGTCCTGGCTGCACTGAGGACGAGTGCCTGACCAATGCTCCCTCCTGATCCTGTGGCAACAGTCAGCAGCTGGCACTTGGCCATGGCCCCGATGCCTCCTCTGCTCTGCTCAGGTCATGCCAAAGTCTCCTTGCCAAGAGAAACTCCGTCACCTGGCAGAGGTGCCCTGGTGCAGGCAGGGACTGGAGTCCCCAGCTGTGCCCCGGCCTGAGGCTGCTCTTGCTGAGAAACAGCTGCACAGGGTGCAACTTGTAACACATTCCTCAAGAACTCCTACCCCAATATCTTCCTCAGAGCTTTCGTGGCCTTAAAATTAATTATTAAGGAAAAAACTTAGGGAACAGAATGTAACTTACACGTCCTGATTCTTTTAACTCTTTTCCTTTCAGGCTGCCCTCAAGGAACATCAGTGGAATGCAGTGAAAGAGTATGATTTTTTTGAAAATTTGGAATATTTCTTAAGGTTCCTGAGTCACAATGCCCTTCCAGAGGAAACCACATAAGCTTCAAAGAAGTTCAAGTCACCTGTCCAGCCTGCCAGGAGACCTGAGCTTAGCATATCCTCCTTCAAGCAAGGCTGTTGGGAGCTGTTATTTATTCACACCTCTATTATTATTATTTATTTATTCTATTTATTTGTAGAACCCACAAATTATTTATTTTGACAAAGAAGAAACGCCATAATTATTTGCTTTAGGAGACTGCTGTGTAATGGTGTGTGAGGAGTTGCCCAGTTTGGGACACACTATTTCTCTCACACACTGTCCCAGTCCAGAGCCCCAGGGCTGCATCCCCCGGGGGCTCTCTGAGCCAGGGCAAGGCCAGCCCGTGGGACAGAGCCACCAGTGTCACCCACTGGTGTCACTGGTGTCACCCCCCCTTCAGGAAAATGAGGCTTTTCCAGGGGACGAGCTTGTGAAAGGATGCAATTCTTCCAATTATGCCTAAGCACTTATTCTAACTGAAGACCATTACTGTGTCACAAATACAGTGACAATCGTCTCAAAACCTTAAAAATGTGAAGTGCAAATTGTGTTAACGTGACTGTTCTCCTTGCAGCTCTGTGCTGCTGCCACAGGACTTGTGCATCCCTTACTGTCAAGTATGTGGGAAACTTGTATGCAGAACTCTATGAAATGTGCCCAGACTCTAACAGAATCTATGCAAAATAAATTTCTTGCACAAAGATGTAACTCTCAGCAGTTTTTATTTTGTGGCATATACGCCACAAAGATATGGATTTTTTTATATGAAGGTATATTGCATTATATATAATGAATAAATATAATATATGATATAATAGATATGTTTTAGATATAAAAATATAAATTGTATAATATTTGCTTTAATATATATAGACTACATCTTATAATATAAAAATATATTTATGGTAATTTAAGGAATGTTCTATCTGAAAAAAAATTTAGATTGATTCAACTAATGTCTTCTCCCAGTGAGTCTGGGACAGTGTCAGCAGAGTATTATATTCAGAAATTTCTAAGGTGATTATATAGTCTATAGAAGATTGACAGGGTTGTGTAGAGATCACCAAAATTTCAAATTTGGGTAAAAGTAGCACTTAAATAGTACATCAGGATTTTGGTCCTTTCTTTACTATGTCTCCCTCCAGCATCTCCCCTTTTCCACCCAGATGGATATTCTGATTTCAGAAAGATTCACCCGTGCAGAAGAAAGTAAAAATGTAGCAAAGATAATTAAAAAAATCCTGTTTGGGGCTGGGATGGGGGAGCAGCACTATCAGGGACCATCAGGACTCCTGGACACACACCTTCCGCTCCCAGGGGATTCTCCCACTGGAATTTCAGCTCCAGGAAGCAATCCAAGCCTAGCCCATCATATTTACCTGCTTTTGCAGGCATCACTGAGCACCTGCAAAGAATTTCCCTAAACCCCATGATTCATGGAGGTCGTAGCAGAGAGCAGTGGTTGTGGGATCCCCCAAACACCACACTATCTGCAGGAAAGGGCAGGTTGAAGAGGCAGGGAAATACAGGCTGGAATCTGCAGGGATTCCTTGAGGCAACTCACACCCTTGAAAAATTAGCCAATATTTTTAACAACAACTGAAGAGGAGTTTCTTGAGTGTGGGGGAAGGCAGACACAGCAGTCATTGCATGAGCAGGGGAGAAAACCCCAACCCAACCCCAGGTTCAGTCATCATCTCTCTGCCGCCCCCAAATAGTCGGGAATAAAATATTAACCAATACCTACAAAAACACAGAGTGCCAAAAAAAAGAGGTTGAACACTTTTAGTGGGTTTAGGTCAAAGCAGCTCATCCTGCAAGCGGGTGAGAGGGCAGGAGGAGGGTGACACTGGGCATATCCATGCTCTGGGATGGAGTTTGCAGTGCCCACTAGGACAAGCCTTGTGAGGGACCCGAGGGAACATCCTAGTCCCATCACCCCAAGACTGGCACCCAGCCTGCTGAAAAGCTGCTCTGAAAAGGTGGTTATTGGCCTCCAGCTCAAAGGCTGAAAGCCCTCTGGACAGCAGGAGCACAATCCAACACACTGCATCCAAAGCCAGCCTCTCCTCTGGAATTGGGTGCAAAAGGGAGGAACAGTCACAAACCTCTGAGGAGGTTTGTAACACAGACCCTGTGGGATGTGAGGGGAAAGCACAGCAAAAGGCTCAGTTTCCTTCCAAATGAAGTTTTATATTTGTTAGCACGAGTGTTCTGAGAGGGAGACAGAGCAGTGGGCCAGGAGATGCTGTGGATCATCACTCATGGTGGGGATGGAAGGTTGGAAAAAGGAGAGACACTGGGGCAGGATGCTCTGAGAAGTTCTGGTTGCCCCATCCCTGGAAGTGACCAAGGCCAGGCTGGACAGGGCTTGGAGCAACCTGGGCTAGTGGAAGGTGTCCCTGCCCAGGGCAGGGGGCTGGAAGGAGATGAGTTTAAGGTCCTTCCAGCCCAACCAGTCTGTGGGTCTGTGATCCTGTGATAATGGTCCTCTTGGAGCAGGCTGAGCCCACCACCATCCCTGGGGACAGCAGACACACACACCCCAGACAATGTCTTCCCAATCACTTGTTCAAATTCAAATTAAATTACTGTCTCTGTCATCCAGGTCATCTTCCTCGGACAACCCCTTAGCTCTCGGATAAGCCCCAGAGCAGGCAGCCCCACCTTGCTGCAGTTGCCGCGCGCACTCGCGATGTGCTGAGGTTTAGCAAAGTGTTTCCTCTCCCGGGACGAGGCAGAGCCGTGTCTGTGTGTCTGTCACTGGCAGTAGCTGCTCTCTAGGTGGCAGCCCCGGCCCGCCGCACATCCCGCACTCGCCGCGGGCATCAGTCGCAGGAGACGGGGAAAAAAAGGGCTGCCTGCGGGTTACTCACTCGGGCTTTCAATCATCTTTTCTCAGTATTACTCCAAAGAGCTCAGTAGTGTCACAGAAAGGTGAAGGAAGATTTCAGACGAGCTGTTTACTGAACGAGCCTGAAAAAGGGCTCGTGTGCCTCGGATTCCCCCTCGATGCCCTGTTAAACCCCCTGGTAAGGCATCCCCCGGTGAGCAGCTGCCAGCCTTTACTGTCCACTATTTTTCACCACTCTGGGGGATTTGGTGTGCTGCTTGCTTATCCCACATTCTCAAAACTCCCTCTGCCAACACACTTGGAAACTCTTCAGCTGGTTACAAACATAAAACTCCCGTTTAGAGCACCTTTGGTATAAAACACCTTTTTGTTACCAATTCCTATAGATCAAAAGAGTTTAATAAAGTACATCAGATTGTCACCTTTCATTACAGAAGGAGTTAAAAGCAAAGCAATGTCAGGCCCCAGAGCCCCTGAGCCAGTCCTGGCTGTGAGCAGGAGCCAGTGCAGGGGCTCGGTGCCGACATCCGGCCACTGCAGCATCACCCCGAGGTGCATCCTGTGCACAGGGAGCTGCTGTCTCTCACCATCAGCCTGTTGATAACATCTTGCTAATTCTCTCCAGCAGCTTTAAAGCTATTTGACATTAAGTCAGGGTATGTTTGCCAGGTGGGTGAGGATTAAAAGGAGCGGCGCTGTTCCAAATGGGGTTTGGTACGAAAGTGATTCAATAAATGGATTTAGAAGATGTGTTTGCCTAATGGCTTAGATGAACATCCAGCCATGAACATAGTGCTTTGCATCTGCTGGCTCTGGTTATTAAATCCCCTTACACAGTAAGGTGGTGGTTGAACCTCTTGTCAGCAGCTTCCCGTGGGGCAAACGATCCAGACAGAATTGGGGAAGGTAAAGGACACTGTCCTTCCTTCCCTCACCTCTCCCACCTCCAGAGGTGAGGAGCAGAATGGGCTTCCTTGTGTTACCAAGAGACACTGGAATTCACACAGGAGAAAGTACAGAGATATGCTTGTTGGTTTTTTACTTCTGTTTCTCATCTTTCAGTGTGCCAGTTTAGTGCATTTAAACTTTCATCTCAGTGACTCATTTCAATCTGCTGTACCTCAGGTTGTCAGCTGAAAAAAGCTTGCAGATGCCTAAAGGTTCTTGGTGTCCTAACAGCCTGTGTGGGAAATGAGGGGGCCTGGACACCAGGGGACCAAGAGCATCTTGATACTAAAATTTTGCCCTTTGAGAGGATGATTCAGGCCTCTCGTCACAGAGTAGAACCAAAACAGGGCTGGAAAGTGCTGCCATGACAATCATTCCCCACGTGGTTTATGCTGTAAGAACCTTTCACATAGTACTGGAAAATATAAATAACTTCTCCAGTGTGCAAAGCAGGTAAATGAATAGTGAATAACATGGCCATGGTTTACATGCCAATTTGATTGTTAAAGCAGGGACACCTGAAACATACCCAGACAAAGAACTTAGAACATCATCCAGTCTCAAATATTCGTACTATTATTATTTAGAAGACTACCCAAGGGGAAATATATCCCTGACTCAACACAAAATTTCCCTACTCAGATCTGGAAAAACTCATCCACCACTTCTGTGCTTCGTCAGACGTTTCCTACGAAATACCGTATCTCAAAATCAAATAGAGGTTTAGAATAGAAAATGGGCCATTCTGCAAATACTTAGGGGAGACCCTGAATCAGCTGTCCCTGGCTGGTGAGGATGTTGGCCCAGCTTGGTGCTGACGTGCTCCAGCTGAGAGTTTGGCTCCTTCCTCACCCTTTCCAAACAGTGCTCGCCAAACGTGTTTCTTCTGGCACCGTACAAGGGCTTCCTCCCAGCTCTCTGCTGGAGCCAGGGCTGTTCCTGAGCACAGGGTGAGGTGAGGCAGCCCAGGTGCCCCAGGACAGGTTACAAAACCTCCCACTGCACTGCCAGGCATGGTTGGCACTAAGGCTGATGATGAGCAATTTCCCTTTTCTTGGTGGCCAGAAATAACTTCTCACTGAGAGCTCCCTCGGTGACACTTATTAGCTGAAATATTAATTGCAACATAGCATGGAACAAATCAGCCTGTTCATTTTTTTTTCCTCACAGATGCATTACCTTCACATTAGCAAAGTTCTGGCTCTGCAATTGCACTTCTGAACAGAGAGTTCTCTGGAAGGGAACTGCCTCGTGTGTCTGCTCTGAGCTGACTGTGCTGGGACAGCCCTGGCTCCTCTCCTGGGGGATGCACCCAAAGCACCCCTGGTTCTCCTCCACACAACATGCCACTGTCCTTGCAGCCCTCCCTCTCACCTACCAACATGTCCCCATGTAAAATTACCTACAATAAGGGCCCAAGTAGCTTTAATGAAGAAGCAAACATTGCCCCCACCCCAAGAAGGAGAAGCTGCAGTTGCCAGCTGGGATTGCAGATTTGCACAGCACTGTCATACAAATTAACTGTGCCAGGGTAAGAACCAGCTCTCACACTTCCTAATTATGATGAACAAACAGCCTCTTGTTTTCTTTTCAGGTCAAAGAAAAGATATTTGCAAATAAAAGCAGTCAGCTTTGCAAGGCTGCTGTACATGTCTGTCCCCACCTCTGCTCACACAAGCCCACCCAAGTCATGCTGCAGCTGCACAGGGATGGTTGATTAGGTCCTGTGGGCTCCACCCTCAGCTGATATTTGTTTCAGATGTGCTGAAATCTTTAAACTTTAAATCTTTAAACAAAATATTTACAGCAATATAAGATGTGGTCCTATCTGAGAGGAAACAATCAGCTTCATGGCTGCGTTACTACAAGTTTTCTCTGGTATTTTCCTGGATAGGACAGGCTAAGGAAAGCATAGGAATGGATTCAAACTCACAGAGAGCAGGGTTAGACTAGATGTGAGGAAGAAATTGTTCCCTGTGAGGGTGGGGAGGCCCTGGCACAGGTTGCCCAGAGAAGCTGTGGCTGCCCCTGGATCCCTGGAAGTGTCCAAGGCCAGGTTGGACGGGGCTTGGAGCAACCTGGGCTAGTGGAAGGTGTCCCTGCCCATGGCAGGGGGTGGCACTGGATGGGCTTTAAGGTCCCCTCCATCCCAAACCACTGTGAGTCTATGATTTTATGGTTCATAGGTTTTTCTTTTATAATCTCTCATATATTGTTTGTGCCCTTGCACGTGGTTCTGGGACCAAAGCATTGCTCTGAGGTTACACCATTAGGGAATTTACCAGAACATTAATCAGAAAAGTTTCTTAAACCAGATATGCTGCTAATTCAACTCACCAAGTTGTTGTTGCTTTCTTATTTTCATGATTTATGACCGAGATAAGATAGTAATCACATCCTGCACTTACTCAGCTATTCTATATAAGCCAGTTTAATATCTGCCAAGACAGATGAGCTTGAATTCAAAGCCCATTTCAGATTACAGGGGTCAAGCTCCCTAAAATTAACACTTTTAAAATGCATCCTTGCTTATTCTTGCTACTCTTGAGCTCTGGGGTGTCCAGTCACTTTCTCCCTCTGAAGAAAATGCAGAATGAGACTAAAGACACGACGATTGATGAAATGCTCTGTTTGCTTGAGGCTGACAATGAGGCCATAAATGTAAATGATTTTCCACTTCCCTCACACCAGATTTACTTTTTGAGATGATTTCTAATTTCTGACTAATGGATTTCTGTTCTTTCCAGGAGAAGTTCCTCAAACCACTCCACATACAGGTAAGAACTTGTTGTTTCCCATTCTGTTATTATCATTCAGAGTCTCCAAAGGGAACCTGGAGCATAACCTCTGTCATAGCAAGCCCGAGGGCATTTAAAGGCAACCTGTAATTGTTGTAGATGTAAATGCTGTCCCAAAATACTGATGTAATGTTGTATTTTTAAGAGATTATAAGAATGTGGCTACCAACCATTCAAATTGCTACCAGAGATAAACAGTACCCCACCTCAGTTTGTATCAGTTCTATTTAATGCTTTTCCAGAGAAATTTCTGTTGGTGACTGCAAAGCCTGGTCTCCAAATGACTGGCAATATACAGAAAATGGTTGAAGTAGCTCTCTCTAAGTGTCCTACTTCCAAGGCAAAGAAAAAGGAATCACTCTCTGATTTAGGTGGAATTGAATCAAATTCCCAACGTGGTCACATTCACCACTGACAGAAAAGCTTTCTAGTTACAAACCAGAACACTGTTTATTTTCCATTTTCCTCTCAGAGACTAAGTTGTGCACACAATAACACCGAAACATTTATTCACGAACTGAGAAAGGTTCCCACATGGAAGTGCGTGAGGAAAGTGGAGAAAGGTTTGCAAAGGCTAGAAAAAAACTGCTACATTTTGAAGGTAAGCTTCTGCTATTTGTTTGATTTGACTTTCAAACATTTTCTTGTAATTACCCATTTATCCAGAGGTTTTAACACCAAGGGATTCACCACGTTCATTTTTTGGCAACGAAATTGTCACTCATTTTTAATTTTGGACCAGCTGCAGTCCCAGTGAAGGATATCAAACTTTGTGTCTCATGCAAAAATCAGTCTTATAAAGCTGATATCAAAATAGTTCATTTAGACCTGCAGTAATGCAGATAATTTATTAGGTGCAATTAATAATGACCTGTACAGCTTGTCCTTCAGGAAGGACAGGGCAACTGATGGCAGAAAAGACACAGACCAGGAATATTACAGAGAAATCCAAAAGAGAGAAAGAGGGAAATTAAGGGGATAAAAAATTGGGTTTGCATGGACCAGTGGCTGAACTTGCAACAGTGACTGGGCTCAGACAGTTCCCTGGAATAGTGAAACAGGCTTTAGGAAGCAGCCCAGATAAGCACCAGATAATTTGTAACTCCTGCAGCTGCAGAATAAACCATGTCTAAGGCTGCCGTCAGACCAGCGTGTGCTGAGCTCCAACTGCTGCAGCCGGTGATGCTGGGAGCCAGCCAGCACCCCACACTCCCTCCCTGTCCCCAGGATTTGGGTATTATGAGAGAAACGTTTTGACCTGACTCCCCTTCTCCCAGTTGGGCAGATGACTCCCCTGCCCCCAGAAAAATCTGCAGTATCCTGGAAGAGAATGGCTGATGAGTAATGATTTCTAAGAACTGTGTGGAATGTCCTGGGGGCTGTGAAGGGCAGCCTCATCCTCCATCCCAGAGAGCTGAGGAGGAATGTGCAGCATTTGGGAGGGATTCCTCTGTTAACTCACATCAGCATCTGCTCTTTCCTCTCAGAAATCTCCAGCCAAAGACAAAAGATGCTCGGAGACGGCAAAAACAAGTTTCTCACGATTTAAAGAGAGTCTGAAGGAATTCTTGAGATGGGTGAACGAGAAGCTGGACTGCAACAACGTCGGGAGAAGTGACTCGGGTTTGTACCCGAACGGCAAATGCACCTGCCGGGATCCCTGGGAATCCCAGCCAGGCTCGGGTTAGGGAAGAGCTGCCCAGGCACTGTGGGGCTGGGTAGGAAGGGGAGGGGGAGAGATGGCTGTTACAAAGCAGAATCTTTGCTAATTAACGTGGATATTCTGATGCTAATTAATGCTAATCTTTGCTGGCTAATGCAAGCGGGCACGTTAAAACTGCACACGGTAATTAAAGCTCTGTATAACCAGCATGGCCAGGTATTGTCATTTATTTTGTGCCTTATCAAATGTGTTGTTATGTCAGCTGAGATACTTAGTAAGGCTTGATGTCTGGGGGGTTTGCACAAAGGAACAGAAGACCCAACCCTGACCCACAGACAGGGAGATCCAGCACAGCCCCCGGGGATGGAAGGGACTCAACACCCCCCATTCCCACCCTCTGCTTTAACCCCCAGCACAACACCCTTACTTTTAATTTCTGCTGCTTTACACTGGGCTTGAACATGAACCTGACCAAACAAATCTCCAGGTTCCATGTGCTGCTCAGTGTCTTCTCCCTTGGCACTGAGTAGCTTTTGCTCTGCCTTTTTCCCATTTTTTCAGTATGCAGCATTTATAGAGGTTTTGTCTAGATCCAAACCAGTGCTGAATCATGTTTTAAAAGCAACACAGAGCATAATATTCCTTGCATGAGACCTTGCATGTCTCTGTGTAAATCAGCACAAACTGGGTGCCAGATGCTGTTTTTTCTGGTATACATTTTTTTTTATTTTTGCAAAAGTCTTAGGCAGAGACTTGAAAGGGGAGAAGGTTTTAAAAAAGGCAGACTGTCACAAAGGAGGGATTAAGGGCAATTCCTGTCACAGGTTTACCAGTATTCCCAGTCTGCAACACCACCACCAGGATAACAGCTAGGAGAGGTCATGGATGGCAGGTCTCCCAGGGGTTGGAGATGCCTGTTTCCATGTGCACAGGCAGCAGCAACACAGTGGTATCCCAGGATTCACAGGCACCACAGATTTCAAGGGTTTGTCCTCACTGCTTAGAGAAGATGGGGGAACCCAGACTTCTCTAAATACAGATAGAACTATAATTCATCATAAAATTGAGCCAAAGGAAAATTGGCACATATCAGAATCTGGCTGTATCAGAATCTAGCTGATACCAGTCAAAAATCTATAGCTTTTCCCAGCTCAGCAAAAGGCTGAGACATGAATTTGAAACTACTTCAATAAAACACAACGGAGTCAGTTTGGTTTTCTAACTCCAAAATATCACAGATATCTGCTTGCAAGACAAATCTTATCTTTGTGCTTAGACCTTTGCTGCTACTGAACACACTTCACCACACGTACTCACAGCCTGCCCAAGGTCAGGGAATTTTGGACAAGGATTGGCGTTGAAGCCACTGACAACCACAGAAATTACTTGTCACAGAAGTATGATTTATCACACATGTAAACCAGATAAAATTCAAGCCAGAAGGTTTCCCATCATGTCTTGAACACTAACCAAAATCCAGTCTAGAGTGAAACATCAGAACTGATTTTTGCAGCTGACAAAACAGTGGTAAGAGGAAGAAAGAGATGCAGCATTTATAAGTCATGTGGAGGAAAAAAATGTGTCATATTTTCATGCCTCAGTCTAAACATAAGGAGTTTTCTATCATGCTCAGCAGGCCCTGAACCATCAGGTATCTCCAGGTTAGAACAGCAGTGGAGGCGTGGTGGTAAAATTCTTGGTGTGGCTGTCTGCACCTTCCTGCATCCCAGGCAAGATAAGCACTTCAGAAACCCCCACACTGCAGTGACCTTTGGAACTAAAGGATAAACTGGCAAAGCTCAAAGCCTGTGAAAGCATCTGAGTGCCAGCGTGACTGGAATTGCAGCAGGGCTCTGCAGGGCAGTGCTCCCACAGCCAGGGGGGGGATGAGTTCCCATGGTTGTGTGTGAAAGGATGGGACCTACACAAAGAAGCAAAGCAGCTGAACTGCTGTCCTGGAGCAACTCACAGCACATCCAGGAAATGCAACCAATACTGTCCTTCCACTCAGAGCAGCTGCTGAGTGAGACCAGAATTTGCTCATATGTTCAGCCCCACCTCTCCTTCCAGAGGATTTGAAACACATTGGGCTTAAAACAAACCACTTTTAAACTGAGTATCTTCCAATATTTTTCATTCTCGACATCACTGTTTAATTTTATGAATCTATGATCTCACCTTAGCCCCAGGGTTTTCCTTGAGGGGATGCAGAGCTCCCTCCCCCACCCAGCCCAGCCCCTTCAAAGGACAACTCAGTTTAAAATCCAGAAAGAAATTGGAGAGTGCTTTGTTTGGTTTCACAAATCCTAGAGATTAACAAAGTGCTCCTGTCCAACCCTACGAGAAAGAAGAGATCAAACCACAACATTGTCTGGAGCTGGCCCTGTCCAAACACACACTGCAAGGGCTTTGCAGGATCTCACAGGGGCAGAGACACTACACCAGTCAGTGTTTGACCTGGGATGGTCAACAGAAGAGTTGTGTTATCATCAGAAAGACATTTATTCTGCAGCAGCCCGTGGTTTTTGGGAGTTCTTATCCAAGAACATCTTTCTATTATCACCTGTGGTCAGGTTGGCTGAGACACAGTTGGGTTTTCCCTGCTGGGCACCCACCTACTCCAGCAGCTCCTCCAAGGCTTAACTTTAATGCAATTCAGTTTAGCTTTGAAAATTCTGAGCTGACCTTTGGGCTTGCTATCCCATTGACTTGATCAGAAAGTCCTGTGGCACCCCCAGCACGACACATATTTGGATTTTAAAGTTCATAACGAAAGGAAAAAAAATGCTGCACTCACTCCTACACCCACTCTTAAATCCATGTCATTCCCCCTGTACAGATATCTACTTTTCCATGCATCTGCTTGCAGCCCTTGCATCAAGGAAATGCAGAAAAGAAAAGCAGTTCAGAATTCAATTTTGACCTTTCAGGTTGGGTAGGTAGCAGCATTTTCCTCACCAACTTTATGAATGCATTTATTCTGTATTTACAGCGTTTCCCACACATTTCCTGCACACACACATTTCCCTTTCTCACAGGGTCCTCGAGGTCAAAGCCATGCCCAGTTGTTCCTCATGCTTCTACAGGGTGAAACAACCAAGCAAACCTCACAAAGCAAACAAGTAAAAAATTCATACCACCCCAGTGCCCTGGGGTCTTTAAGGAGTCAGAGGATACACTGTGATAAAACAACTAAAGCTTTTAAAATACTCTGATTCAGGTTATACTTAATGCCAGTGCTGCTATAGAAATTTGAAGAAGAGACATGATTTAGGATGATTCCTGATACCATTCAGCAATCTGAAGTTGCTCTCAGAGCCCTCCTGCTCTCAGTTATATCAGAGAGAAGACTCACACAAGTCTCACCCGCAGGATTTAACCCAAAGGAAACACAGTCAGATAACTTCAGTGGGTAAATTCTTCCCATGACTTTATCAGAGTGGAGAAATACAACAGGCACTGAGGCTGCAGTCACAGCTGAAGTATTTTAAACTCAGTTTTGTTGTGTGTTAAGACACAAAAGCCACATCCTTGAGTCACAAATGCTGTGAGCTATAGCGGGTAAAGAATATACTCTTGTTAAAAGAAACCATAACCTTCTCTAATAAAAATGGCCCTGACTACAGGACACAATGGAAAATAATAAAGAAAAAAAAGAAAAAAAAAGTCAGTGGAAGAAATGGCAAGAATGAAATCATTCGTTTGAGCTCACAGCACATCAGTAATCCATAGGCTGTAAGTCTGGTTATCATTGACAGTAACCTCATGCAAAAGTATAAAGAATTTATTTCCCAAAGATGTAAGACCCTACAGAAACCCCATCTAACATTCAGAAACAATCCTGAACCAACCCTAATTCTCTACATCCAATTTCCTAAGTTATTTGAATCTTCATCCAGACTTTGAAGCTTTTTAAGTGCATTGCTCCAAGTGTTCTCAAAGGCAATGGAAAAAAAAAAAAGAAATCTGGATCTAATGTTCTTGGCAGCAGCATAATCTGTGTTCTAATAACTTCCATAAGTACTGGGCTCGCATGCCTCGAAGCATATTTTATCTGTGATACACTTCACGTGCAAGGGCTTTTAATTTTTATTACTTGCAATTAAGCCTTCCTACTCGGTCCTCACAACAGGGTCTGAGGTTTGGGTGCAGGACAGAAGTCTGTAGGGACCTGAGTGCACTTTTAACCACCTCCCATGAGCAAAGAAACCAACAGAAGGAATGGGAAAGCCCTGTCCCTGCCTCCCACCACTGTCTGTGACAGCACCATCTCTGTTCTCTCTGACTGGAGCAGAGGAGCAGGAGGCACATCCCATCCACCTCCCTGCTGAGTCAGCACACAGCCATGCCTCTGCACACAGAGCACTTGCATCCACTCTCCATAAATCCTGACCCCTGATCCTTGAAAAGCCACAGCCCAGCTGGCAAATTCAAACACATCACAATAATGGTTGCTCTCCTTGAACTTAAATATTGCCCCCCTCCCCCAGATTGCATATTTCAAATAAATTCAAATACAACAGGTAGAGCCAGAGGTACAAATCATTTTCCTGGTGGCCAGAAGGCTACTGGGTATATCTGATAGTTTCCAAAGTACACCACAGGAATGAGCTTACCTTATTGCTTCTTTGTTCTTGCAAGATGCTCCACAGGACTGAGTCACCTGTGATCATTGACAGCCTGCGATGGGAGAGGTTTTAAAAGTATTTTACCTTTAGAAAAGCCATAAAGGAAGTTAGAAAACAAAACAGAAAGAGGTGTGATAGACTGAGAGAGACCTCCCTCCCTCCCTGAGATGGAGGGGTGAGATAAGGCTGTGGTTGAGGTGGTGGGAGCTGAGCACAGGCCGTGGTCATCACTCTCCACTTCCTGCCCCCTCCAGAATTCACTCCCCAAAAGCACATGAAACGGAATTAAAATGAGCTTGCTTCAGTTTTTGACATGAATGCAGTGCTGCTGGAAGGCTGGGGATGGACAACCCTGGATGAGGGACTCTGCATGCCAAGGATGGATCCTGCCTCCCCAAGCCCCACTGGAGGGAGGGGTCTCACTGCAGGGTTCCCATCCTCTGCCAGGCTGCAGACACTGGGCAGGCTCAGGCCCTTGGTGTCAGGTCTGGTTTGCAGACTGGCAATCCAGCAGAAAGTATAACCCAATTTCCAGGAGCTCAAACGAGCTGCTCATTCTGCAATCTCATCAGGATTCAAATCAGTCATCACAAACATCCTTTATCCAGTTGTTACTCACTGAGCCTCTCTCAGTTCTAGAGAACACATCCCTCCCAGCAGCTCTGCTGCTGCTGTGGCTTTCCAGTTACAGCAACACCTCCTTGTCTGAGGGAAAAGGCACAAAAACACAGTTCTGAGCACTAACCCTGAGCCCCACAGCCAGCACCACTTATTGCAGGGCAGCTCCAGCCCCAGAGCTGGGTGTGAGATGCTCACACAGGCACTCACACACCTGCAGCAACACACACCAGGTGAAAAGCTTTGCCCACGATTGGCCCTGGCAGGACCTGCACAGCTGCTCTCCCTTAAAACCATCAGACACAACCTGAGCAACATTGAGCTGGTTCCCAGCAGCTTCTGCAAGTGCTGTTTGACACCTGGTGCAGATCTCTGCTGTGCTAACAACCTGCTGGCCACTGCTCCTGCTGCCAAGGGCTGCACAGGCTCCTCAAAGGCACTCAAGGGATGAGCATCACTCACAGGAGATAATTCAGCATCTTATTAACAAGGAATTTGTTTTTAATAACACTTGGTATATTTTAAAGTTGTTTTGTTTTGGTGTTTTTCATGAAAGTGCTTCAAAAAAAGGAAAGCTGGTTCCTAGGAAACGACTGAGCCCTGGAGTGGTCAGGCAGTTGGACCAGATGATTGCTGCAGGTCCCTTCCAGCTGAACAATTGCATTAATTCCTCCCTCCCAGGCTCCAAGTGTTCCTTCTCACACTATCCAGCCTCTCTGGCCAGAAGCTGGCCCAGCTGGATGGGATCAGCCCCCTGTTCCCTGAGCAGCTCTCGAGCCACCCTTGTGACAACGTGGCAGCCCCAGCACAGGCCAGGGGCACTGACAGAGGACTCGGGTGTGGGACACCCTGCACACATGGTCTGGGCACAGGGGAAGTGTTTGACAGTGCTGCCTTTGAGGAATTTCCCAAATTGATACTCCCCACAGGATTAAACCCAAATTGCAAACTCATTGTGACTTTATGGGTCAAGTGCCCAACGAACAGGGGCTGTTATGTATTAACAGCTCAGGAAGTTTTCCTGACAACACAAGCATGGCTGGGCAGATCCTTTCTTTAGACAGGGGTTTCTTGGCTATCTCTGTGGTCTAGGACACGTGAGGGATCTGACCTGACAGGTATTTAGAAGAGAAGTGGGATTAGTACAGTGCTGCTGGGGTAACTCTGGGTACATTCACAGGACGGAGCCCCTGAGTCCTTCTGAGCCTTTGGGGGCAGCTGCTCAGCCCTGCTGGGCTTGGTGCTGGGTCACAGGTGTTAAACCCCCCCATCCCCTTGGCTGCACAATTGGCTCCACAACTGAGGGCTGGGAGATGTGGTTGCCTTTATCTTTATATCCATCCCCAGAGTCGTACTGAGGCATTTCTTAGAGAACATTTAGTACCTGATGGTGGTTTCCTAGAGACAAACATCTTCCTGGCCTATTTTATCTGTTTTCAAATCTAACAATAATTTCTGTGCTGATTCAGTAAAAACCAGGTAGGTGCTTCTGAATAGCTGTGAAAAGGAAGGGGTTTGTTCATGATTAGGTGGATTGGACCATTATGTATTTGTTCATCTCATCCTGATGGTGCCTTTTCTGATCTAATGGAGGAAAAGGTATTTTCCAAGCTGTTTGCTGTTCCCTACAGCTCAGCAGTGCCTGCATCCCTCCTCTGTCTCTAAGGAGGCACTGGGTGAGACAAACCCCACGTGGCAGCATCCCACCAGCAAAGCAAGAGCAGGGCAGTGCTGGAAGGTGGAGCCAGACCTTAGACTAAAATATCCAGGAGAGCTGAGGGAGAGGAGCATTCCTGGGAACACCAATCCTACTCCATTCTTGTAAAATCCAACCTCTGAGCTGGCACAAGAAACACTTCTGATTTCCTGAACTCAGAGCTGCTGTTTCTGAAAGAAGAGAAAGTGCAACCACAGTCAGAGCAGCACGTTGGCAGAACTGAATGCCAAGTGCCAAAGACAGGCACTGATTACAGGAGGGTGAGCAAGCAGCTGCTGAACTCTCTGAAGCTTCAAGCTTGTGGTTTCCCAGGCATGAGATAAAAATGGCATTTCATCATTAAATGGTTTCCTCCTAAGAGCTCTCCAGTTCTTTTGCTGACCAAAAAAGCCAAAGCACCCCTGCGAATCTGGGACCTGCTCATTGCTTTGGCAGGTGCACAAGGTAAGGAATAAACAGGACAAAAATGGGTTTAACCAAAAAAGAGAAACCCCACTGCTGAGGGTACTGGTGTGGGTTTGTGTCCCAGTAGTGTTTGATTCTTGGTGCCCTCCAAGGGCAGCAGCTCTGCCTGGGCAGCCTGGCTGTGTTTTGGGTGAGTTGGGCATGCAAACACCCCGACTCCATTTCTCTTTGCCCAGGTTGTGTCTTGCAGCTCTTCCCATCTGCATTCCAACCCAGGAGGGACATGTCTCTCTTGGCTCCCAGATTTCCCACAGTCCAGTTTTATTTGCTGAATCAGTGATGCTTTTTTGCTTTTTCTCTCCCTGCTTTTGCAAAAGGTTCACAAATTGCCAGAAAGAAAATCAGCTGTGCCTATGCAGAGAAAGAGGTTAACTGTCATATTCTGGTCATCTTCTACAACAACAGGAGACAGAATAGGGAGTATAATCTGCCAGACTACACAAACATGCCTGGGAGGCTCCTGAATCCCACAAGCCACATATGTTCTTTTCTCTCAAATTATTTATTATCTATTATTCTTCAGATCAGATTAGCAGCAAGCAAATCCTGCACACAGGATTGAAAGCAGTTTAGCATTCCAACAGTTCTGCATCCACACTCATCACCTCCTACTTTAGATGGGAGCAAGGTAGAAGACAACTCAGAAAAGAGGATTGGATTTTTCCCAGAGAAAACAAGCAAGACTATCTTTAAAAGTTCAGTATGATAACACACAGTTAACAATGGCATTTCCCAGCCCCCTGCACTGTTTCAGAAGTGGGATGTGCAGTGTTTGGCCAGAGTCCTGATGTGAACTTCATGTGTCAACATACCACGTTGACAGAAAGTCTAAGGAGGTTCCTCCTCCTCCCCCTGAAAGCCAAAGTGTTCCAAACAGAAATTGTGGCTCTGGCTCATCATCATTTGTTCTGCACATCTCAGACTGTCATACATTAAATGCTTTATTGTAAGCAAAGCTCCTTATTTCCCAAGTTCATATTATGATGAGAGATTTTACTGAGAAAACTGGAGGTCAACACTGAACTATTCTGGACAGGCAGCCAGCAACCACAAAATTCATGGCAAGCAAAGGAGCGCCCGGGGAGATGAGAGAGCAGCTCTTGAGCTGTGCTGTGCCAGGTCATTACAGCTTTCAGGAAAAAACACTGCAATTCCTGCAGCTACCTGCTGGAACTATTCACACAAAGCTTATCTGCAAGACTGGATTCTCATTCCTGGAAAGAAATGAAAGGAAAGAGGAAAGGTCCCCTGCTCCCCAAAACCAAGCACCGATGCACCTAATTAAGGACACCAAATAAAGAATCACTTCTGGAAAGAACATTTATTTTTGTTTCAAAACTTGTGATCCACAGAAACACAACAAAATCAACATGTACACAAAACTTTTTTTTAAAAAAACAACTTTGGTTCAAAGAAATATTTAACATCTAAATCTTCTGAGGTACAAAAGGCACAAGACCAAGCACCCAAACATTGAATTGCCCACAGCACTGTTTGCACCACTACCAAAGAGGAAGACTGGAGGGGGGAAGGCAGGGGGACATGGAAATGACAGCACCCAGAACACAAGGATGTGTACAATGCCATTTGCTTTCTTTCACAGGTGTTAGATAATTTGTTGTCCTTTTTGTGTAAAGTGACAGGACTCTTGGAGAAAAAGATGGATCATTTCTTAGAAATGAATTGGAACAAACAACAGTAGAAAAGGAAACAAAAACAAAAGCAGGCTGGGGTTCAGTCAACCTCTGTTCTCCCACAAGGTCTTAAGAATTCGTTTCCTCTTTCGTGAAACCATTTGTTTGAAACTGTGGAAACAAGAAAGTGGAATTAGTTACCACCATGTACAGTGTGAGTGTCACCACAACCCAGCTGGTTACACCAAGTAAAATCCCACCTCTCAGTCTGAGGATCCATGCTTAGAGTTCTCTACTCACCCCAGGGGAAATGCATACAAAGATGCAAAGGGTTGGGGAAGAAAGGATCTTCCCAACTGCACAGTTGTGGAGCCAAGAGCAGCAGAGCAGTGTGCTCTGGCTCTGGGATCACCAACAGCCAGCATGTTCCAGGGGAACACCTTGGAGGCTGGGGAAGGCAGCTGTGGCAAGGGATGACATGAAGCTTACAGCAGTAAGCAAAAACTCCTAGACATTCCCATTTACATTACAAGGAGCTCTCATCCTTTTGCAGTTAAAACTATGCACAAAGTTTTGTAAGAACAGACCTGATTCTGGCCAAAGGATAATTCAAGTCATCCTGATGCTGATGCACCACAAAAAACCAGTGACATTCTTACACTTTGTGCTGTCATTGGCAACAAAACAAACTCACTAGAAAAGCTACAGCTAAACAATGAAGCTGCTTAATGCTTCATAGACTGATTGTGGGAAATTTCATTATGGCCAAATGATTCTGGTAGTTAAAATGGCAACAGCCAGGTTATTAAATGCTGTTATAAGGGGTCAGTATATCCCCAAATTGCATATACATGAGCCTTCCTTCAGGTTTTGTTTCTGAAGGAGAATTACTTACCCCATTTACACCCTACTAGCACTGGACAAGCTGCATGCCTTGTTCTGTAATCCCCCTCACCACTTCTGAAGAGATTGTACCAGAACACTGCTGTTCCCTGGAAAGTGAAATCAGATGTGGATTAATCAGGGCCAGTGTAACTGCACAGGTCACACTGAGGGGAGGGGGGGCCTCTGAATTCAGCTACAGGCTCTTGGGAAGCACTTGAACAGGTCACCACTGACAGCACAGGGAGAACCCTCAGTACCACTCTGACTGAGCCACGCTCAGAGCACAGAGGAGTTCTACCTGAACACAGGTTTAATTTTCTAAAAGCAGCTGTACAGAGAAACTGTTCACTTTACACATCACAAAAAGAGGGAGATGCCCTTTAGTCTGCAAGATCAGAGCATTCTGTCACACCAGCTGACTTTTCCATGGACTGTGCTGAGGCAGAGACAGTAACTGGAGAGAGAAGGAATCAACCAAAACACAAACAGGCTTTACCTTCTTGGGCCATATTGCTGCCCCAAAATCTGGGAAAACTGTGGCTCCTCCAGCTTCTACGTCGCTCATCTGAGAAAACAAAGCCACAAACTGTCCATTTGAAGGTTTTATATCCGTGCAGTCCCACAAGCTAAAGTGCCCCAAGGCCTGAGATTTCCCCTTGCACCTCTACAAGGGGCACTGAAGAGAAAGGATGTGCTTCAAACAGCACCAACTGCAGAAGTAGCAGTACCTGTTGCTGAAGAATTTTCTTTCAGCTGAAGGCTTTTGTCCAGGTTATATATGTCTAGATTATATAGTATTTATTTCCACTAGCAGTTGGGTACCTGCAGTGTTAATGAGCCAATACTCCAGAACAAGGGAAAGGGCTACAGAGTAAGTGTTTCAAGAATTTTATTCCAGTTTATGATCCAATTAGGAAAACCAGTGTCTGTTAAACCACATGTTTCCTCATAAATTGAAACCATGCGTTTGGAACTAATTTTCATGATTTAGTTTATGCATCTTGGTCAACCACTTCAAAAACTATGCAAACTATCAGAAAACCTCACTTTCTGCACCGTTTCTATGCTGTTCACCAGCAATGTTACACCACTACAAGAGCTTTGTGCAGCTCAAGCTTTAACACCTACAGCTATGGGACTCTAAAGAAAAGCATTTATGCTTTGCCCTTCTACACTGGCATGAATTTAACCCTATTGAATCCATCAGTAGCAATGGATTCATTATAAATTCTAGACTTGACCCAAACCCCACTGAAATTCCTGGGGACACTCCCATTAAAAACAGAAAGTCTTTCCACTGATTTCAGTAAGTTTTGGGTCACATTCTGATTAAAAGAAACAAATTAGTCAGATCCAGCTCCCACTAAACTTTGAAACTACCATTAATACACTCCCCAAGGCCCCACATTTTCTGTTGCAACTTGGATTTCTGTTTAAAGCAGATGTTATTACCACTCTGGTGTCCTCCTGCTTGGTACCTACAATAAAAGGGCACGAGATGCCACAGGTACCAGGTGTTTGCCCCTTCCAACTAGAAAGCCTGTGCATGCAACTTTGTGAGTTAATACCTGTGTCTCAGCAACACAACCACTGTTTTTAGTAAGGCTGTTGGCAGGTGTATGATGTGTTCTACATGGGAGAAACAAGGGCAAAGTGCCTTTGACCATGTACAGCTGGCAGAGAATAAGGGGTGTATAATTCCCTCTAAATCAAGGCTTGGCCAAAATTCTGAGAGGCAAACAAAATACAGGTTGAGTTAACTTTAAAATGAAAACCTCTTTGCAGCAGACTATTTCACAGCTACTTTTCTTACTCCAAATTCTTGTTTCAGAGATTATTTCCTCCCCCCCAACAAATCAAATTAAAAGTATTTCTGATTCTGTTTTGAGCAGTATTTCACACTCAAAATACCAGCTCAGCCGTACATTTTTCATTACAGAATTTTCAAGTTGCATCACTCAGAAGTTAAAACACAGATAATTAGGTGATCCTAATGATATTGTGAGTATATGTTGACAGATAAAATATTGTCAGGAGGCTGCTGTGAAAGCCTGAGGCCGTGGTGGCAGTGATGTTTAGGATTCCAGTGTACATGGTCTGTGGGCTGCATAATGCATGCAACTAATGGATCTTCCAACTCTGCACTTGCAACCCAGTTGCACCAAGTTTATCAGCTCTGCCTCCTGCATTTGTTGAAGCAGCAGCTATGCCAGAGCACCCCTGGCTTTGGCACCCAGCTGAGGAGGAGGCTGACACACCACATCATCAGGTGCTGTCCAACAGTGGTGGCAGAACGTGACTGTCTCATTACGTGGCTGATAGTCAAGTTCTCCAACATCACACCACATGAGTACCCCCCACATTCACCTTTGGGAAATAAGCCAAATTCTCCTCTACACCCATGGAATCAAAGTAAGTAAAAGATTCCACAGCAGAGTGGCCAAAAAGGGGCAAGATGGGTCCTGAATTCAAATTTTCTGCTCTGAGGTTAAACACCATCAGAATTCTATCAGTTCAGATGGGACAGCACCTGATGCTGCAGGAATAATGAAATCCCTACTTCCAGATGCCAGGGTTTCTCTACAGATAACCAACTGCACAAGCTGCAAACAAGATGCTGCTCAGGTTATGCTCAGTGCACAAAGGATCATCAATCAATCATACTTACATAGTTTAAAAAAGTGGCCACACGATTTCCAGTCCCTAACCGCTTGAAAGCATCTGGCTCATCTTTCTATAAAATTAAATGAGAACAAACTGCAAATTTCGAGCTCACAGCAGACAGACAGAGGTACTTACATAGTTAAGGAACGTCGCTAGCCTATTTCCTTCCGATTTGAGTGTGCTGTCAAAGGGCCGCTGCAACAGACAACAACTTTAACCCCACAGCTCCACACAGGCTCCCCCCAGAGCCACAGGGAGCTCTGCAGAGATCCTCAGGCCCAGTTTGAAGAGCTGGCAGAGAAAGGGGACAGTTCATTTCGGGGGAAGCCATCCCAAGCTGCATGCACAGAGGAGCTGCACCAAAGCCATTCTGGGGGCAGAGGAGAAGCAGTGCCTGTGGCACACGTGTTATCCAAGGAAGGTTAACAACAGGCCATTGTTGTCCTGGGCACTCATCCAAAATCAACAGCTGAGGTGAATACAAAAAACCCTAATCTTCACTGGGCTCTAGATAACACAGTAGATTCTCATAGACACAGCAACTCAAAGAAATATTGTCATGAGAGGAGAAAATGCAGGTTTTTTTGCCAGCAGACAAAACCGTAGAGTAGCAATAATGAACTTCTTTCAGGTGGTTGCCTGTCTACAACTAAAGACCACATCAAAAAGATCAAATTGTCTTTAATCTGTAAGAAAAATTGAGTTTCGTTTGTCGAAGTAGGAGATCTCACTGGTGCCAGTTTAGAAGCAGAAAGAACATCTAGAATACCAGTGTCTCTCTTACCTTCAAACAAATGAAATAAAAAGTTTATTTACATTGCTAATAGTCAGGAAATCATTTCAGTCAGGAGATCTTCAAGTGCATTCTTACACACAAAAACAATATTTAACATTTAAAGAAAAAATCAGTATTTAAAAAGACAAACAGTAAGGAAAACCACAGCCACTGTCTCTAAAGTGTTATAGTTCGATCTACTTGAAATATATTTTAAGAAATAAGAGGTCTTTCCTGGAATGGGTTCACAAAATCCCCAAGACTCTGCATGTGCAAATTCAACCCGAAAGAGCCAACACTGGAGCACTGAGATCCAGGGGATTCCCTGGTTACTGCCACTGATGTGAAACCCATGACTTTCTGAACTTCAAGAGAAAAAAAATTCAAAAAAAAAAAATCTCTAACTCGAACAATTAATAAAATCTTCAAGTTGCAATATGCAACTATTGAAGTGCCCCTATTTGAGAACTGAGAGGGAACAAAAAGCTGCAAGGTGGATCACAGCAAATCTGGGATGCGCGCAAAAAAATCTGGGATGCGCGCAAAAAAATC
>NW_020897720.1:14899645-14994644 GCF_003984885.1 Neopelma chrysocephalum
GATGCGCGCAAAAAAATCTGGGATGCGCGCAAAAAAATCTGGGATGCCCGCAAAAAAATCTGGGATGCCCGCAAAAAAAATCCGGGATGCACAGAGAGCCTGCAGGACCAGCCCAGAACTGCAGCAACCTCTGCGAGCGCCCGGCCCCGGCTGACCCTGCAGCCAAGGGCACGTTCCAAGTGGAGCTCTGCCCCAGCTCCTATTCCAACAGCAAAGCCCACACGGGCCAATTTGATGTCTGAGGTCCCTTGAGTTCAAAGGCTTTGAGGAGAATTTGAGAGCATTTGCCTGACTCAGGAAACGAAGCAGTCGAAGTTAACAGGAAAATTGTCTCAGCGGGCCAAAGCTAACAAGTATGAGCTTCCACGGTGTTGAAACTCAGGATTTTTTTTATTTTAATTTTTTAAACAGTGCTAAGTTGGGTGGCTTCAATTCTGCACTCTGTTGTGTGCTCTGGCTGCAGCAATCCCTTCTACCAGGTAAAACCACCCTGGCAGTCTGAATTAAGCCAGATTCCACTGAAATACCCCAGAAACCAAGGCATCGGATGGGTTTTATATTTGGAACTACCAGTCACCACAGCTCTTCAGTACGATTAGCAGGTTCATGAAGTGGCTCAGGGTAATTATTAAGAACCTGCTCTTCTTTTCTCCCAGCCTGGAGCAAAGCAGAGCTGTTCCCTGCCAGGCAGAGCCCTCTAGTGCCTGGTGTGGATCCAGCACCCACCACCGGCACATTCCCCTGCTCCCTGGAGCACTGTCCTCCTCAACACCCACCCAGGAAACCCCCAGTCAGTGAGGCTGGAAAAGACCTCTGAGATCTTTGAGTCCAGCATGTGACCAAACAGCACCTTGTCAACCAGCCCAGGGCACTCAGTGACACCTCCAGGGACAGTGACCCCACCACCTCCCTGGCAGCCCATTCCAATGTCAATCACCCTTGCTGAAGAAACTCTTCTTAGAGTCCAGCCTGAACAGGACTCTGTCCAAATGCTAAAAACTCGCATCATAATACCCTCTTGAGAGCCCAGAGCTGCAGCCACAATAAGGCTTTTGCCAGAAAGGCTGTATGACCTGTGAGGATTTCCATAATGGCTACTTCTTTGGAGGGAAGGTGGAAGATCTCTCTTCCTCAGCCACCTCCTGCAAAATGCTTTAAAACATCCAGCAAAACAGGATTTGGACAACCTTGCTGAACTCAAAAGCCTAATGGAACAAGGCAAACTCACAACTCGGGGCTTGCACACCCCAATTTACAAATGAAGCAATGGAAAGAGCACGTTTGAGTGCTGCATGACTCTTTTACTGTCTATACTGTGCAAGGAATCGAGGTCACAGAGATATGCAGGAAGATCTGTTCATTATTCTCTTGAACTGTCAGCATCAGAGAGGGCAGTGCAAAGGCTTTCCAAAAGTCACAGTCCATCCATGCAACAGGCCTGCACAATAACTGCTACAACAAAAAACAGTTTCACAGTGTTCTCTCAAACCAAGCTGCTCCCCCCTCCCCATCCCTCCAAGAAATAATTGCAAGTGTGATCTTACCCTAGAAAAGTCAAAGTGTGGCTCATACTGCCCTCCCATTCCATAGTTGGCAACCTACAGCAGGGAAGGAAGCACAAACATCCACTGAGCTGCAAGTGGCTGCTGCTGCTGAACAGCATTTGCTCTCAGAAATCCAAAACATGCTCTGAGAAACAGCACTCTGTGGCAAGATTGTTATCTATAGCACATTTCAGTTCTTTTTAGCTTGCCAGAAGGGAGGTACACAGATGAGAAACGACTTAAGAGCTTTTTCCCTTTCGTAGTTTAAGGGTTTCTACTTATCACTAAAACAGCCTGGTTCATGTGAATTAGCAGCAATAGCTTTACCACACTCTTGCTTCCCTCCTCTGAAGAGAGGGCAGCTGAGTGTGATCAATTCTGTGTCCAGCTTAGGAGACAGAATCAGATTTGTTGTGTGGTTTGTTACATCCACACGCCCCTCCAGGACCACAGAAGGCTCAAAGTAGCTTACAAGCACCCCTTTGCTTACTTTACCTGAGCACCACATAACATAGGATTTAGCTACTCTGAGGCTGCATTTAACATGGCTCCCAGATCCTTACACAATTACCTGGTTTCTGTGGATATCCTGTAATGAAGTGCTTTAATCAGGCTCTGAAAGAGGAACTCAAGGAGCATGGAGGAAGAGAAGCAGCAAACAGGGTAGGTACAGCTGCCCTGGCAGTGCTGTACCACTGCTACTCTCCCCAGCAGCCAGTAGTCAGAATTCATATGAGAACTACAGCAGGACTATGAAAAGTATTTGGGTCTTTGAAAGGTTCAAATAGGAAGGAGGTTCAGCTTTTGCAGACTCGAAAATAAGCAGCAGGCATTTTTCTCAAAACAAACTGGTACATCACAGATTCCTGCCCAAAGTTATCTTCCATTTCTTTGATATCTCCACCCTTCTCTGCCAAGCACACTCAGGGAAAACATCCACCTGCACCAGAGCACCAGCTAATTCCCCCAGGATGAAGCCAGTGCACTGACCTGCAAGAGCTCAGCTGTTTTCACTGTCAGCCCTGTGATCTGCTGCATTCGTTGGTTCACCTTGGCCACAACAGGATCATCATCTTCCTCCAACCACGAGCTGGCATAAGGGAAGGACAGAACCACGTTATTTTGGAATATCAACCACAAGAAGACGCTTCCTAAGGCAGAAGGATTCTTCTGCCCTCAGTTAGATGGCTGAGCCATTTTCCATGCATTTGTTGGGGAAGCTTTGGTTACATGCAAAGCAGTTCAAGTTTTCAGCTGTAGGTAGGAAGCAGGTGACAGCTGTTAAGCACAAAAACCTTAAAGCTCAACTCTTCTCTCTTACCTCTTGGACACCCTGTAGCTAGCCACTGTAAGGACACCGGTTTTGGGATCACGTACTGTGGCTCGTGCCAGCTGTGTCAAAAAAAATCCCAAGGGGGAAGAAACACATCAACTACAGGACAGAATTTTTTTTAAAATCTCATCTTAACCAAAAAAATCAAAACCTGATTTGTCCAACTTCAATATATATCACTGGATGAAAGTTAAAGCTCCAACCTAGAGTTCGTTCTGATTTCATGCTCAAACAGTACATGCAGAAACACAAGTACAATCCAGCACCTGCATTTGATCCTGGGAAAATAGTCTGACTTGAGTGCACAAGCCATGATATTCATTGAATCCACGAGTTCCTTGCTGAACACGTTTTGAAGGCACTTTTTTAAACAGCTGGAGTCAATATTAGCAAGAGGGAACAACAACGAAAGCTAAGAACATATGAAGCCCAAGTTCCTGGCATAGAGAAAAATCATTGGATACTCCAGAAATTTAATCACCCTGCTCCTGATGTGGACTAAAATAACCCTACCTCGTTCTCAAATGAAAAATAACAAGTGAAAACTTTTACAGAATGAGTTACAAATGAGGGGGTAGGCAAATCCACAGTGGCAGAAAACTCCTGAGGGCAACTCCCAACATTCCCGTGCTCAGATTTTCCAGCTGGAAGATACCTGGAACATCTAGTTCAGAGACAGTTTGAGATGTATTATTACATGCTGAAGGTAACTCTGCAAAAAGCACAGCTCACCTACACGTTTCAAGCAGTGAGTTTATCACCACGTTCAGACCATATCACCAGATTTGCAGGAAAAATTTGGAACTTGGCAAAACTGAAGAGGTTTGCTGTGGTGTCAGTGACAGATGACTGCTAACAACACACCAGGTCGCTTTGGTTTCATGCTTTCAGCTGAGAACAAGAACTGGGACACTCCTTTCTTTGACTGTAAGCTCAGACCACGTTTAAATTTAAACTCCTGCAAACCACAAACACTCTAAATCATGCCTCCTTCCTTCCACTTAATTACAGGTCATAGAAGGCCTTTTTATTTGAAAAGCCATCTTCTTTTGGAGCATGGAGTCATTATTTCCTTCGTTTTTCCCTCCAATAAGTCTCCAGCCAGCTCTACAATCCATGTCAGCTGTCTTGTCCCTATACAAGAGTTCTTGGCACAGCTGTTGCTGTAATTCTGACTCACTGCTGTTTGGTTCCAGATTTCTCCTGCATAAATCATAACAGACGAGCCAGGCTGACTGAGGGCTGTTCTTCACTTGTACACTGAAGCACAGCTTTGGGGATATCATTTTTGCTTCCCAACCTTTTCATTCTGCTGCCATTTTCAAGCCTGTATATGCTTGCTTGATTTCTGCCCCCAGCATTTGATCTAAATAAATCAGAACTAACATTGATATTATTCCCTATCTGCTCTGACAGACAGGCTTCTTCACCTAAGACATACAATCTACACCTCAGTTGGTGTAATCAACTGATAAACGTGAGGCTTCCTCTTTCAGGGAGGAGAAATCAGCCTCATACCAGGCACTTGCTGGGCTTTGAAGAACCATCATAACACACTACACTGGCCAGAAGCCTCGTCTAGTTTTCCTCTGGGAGTCTGTGTTTGGTTTAGCAGGCACTCCCTTGGCTTTTCCTTCTGAAACTCTGCACTGCTGGAACCCTGCAGCACCAAGCTCAGAGATCTTCACATCCCCCCAGCTCCAGGCCATGGCTGTGCCTGTTCAGACACGCCTGGGTTGCAGGTAACATTCCGAATTTTGGGAATAAGGTTCTCATGCTTTGATGGCAGACCTGTCCCAATGCTATCTGCATCAACAGAGTTAAGAATTCCCTTGACCCTCCCCAGCCAGCTCTGATGGATTGCCTGAAAAGCTGGAACTATTCCTTGGAAGAGGAGTAAGAGTGATTGCATTTTGCAAGGCAAGCATGCAAACCCACTTGACTACAGCTACTCCCAATCACATACAGATGTTGTTTCTCTACAAAAAAAAGTATTGGCAAGTGTAAACTGCAGATAAAGTTGAAGTGCTTGGACTCAAAAGTAGAAATTTCTTGCAAATGTATTTTAGAATAAAGAAAAGTGCTTATCTTTCTAAGCCTAAAACTAAAACACCACTTCAGACTTCTGTCTGAAAGCTTCCATAATTACTAACTAAAAATCTCCTGGCTAAAATTAAGCTGTATTTATTAAGGACCATCTCATCACAGGACTTGCATTTTCCATTCTTTCAGTAGTACTACAGAATTTAAAGCTATTCCTGCAGCTGAGATATAGACAGATTAAAAAAAAAAAAAAAAAACTCAAAATCAAAAAGTTTCATCTGAATCTTATAGACCATAATATTTACCTACTCTTACAGGGATTGATCCCAGTTCTACACTACACAGATTAAATGAAAAATTCCTCTGACATTAGTAGTATAAGCAGAACTCAGTGAGCAAGACTTAAGACTTTCCATAAAACTTTGAATAAAAAGGGAAAACAAAAAAAAAGCTGCCTTTAGAAAGCTCTTTATTTGATAAAATGGATTAAGTGACATGCTCTATGTGAATGCTTCCATTTTATCTGAAGCTCTTGAAGTTTTACAGTATGATGTAATAGGAAAAAGTCTCCATTTATGGAGGTGAGAGTCCTCCCTGGGACAGGAGTGTTCTGCCAACACTCCCAGAGCTGGCTGGTAGTCATACAAGTCCAGCTTCACAAACATCCCAAATTATTCATGTTTCTCAATCTGTTTCTAACTACTTATGCTTGCATTTAGAAATACATACAGAAGGGTAATTCTCCACTGGAATTTTAGTGCCATATTTCAGAGCAGTAGCCCAAAGAGGGCTAAAATGAACCCCTCATCTATAAGCCATGGGGTGTTCAGATTTACATCCTTCTGAGACCTGACAGAAAAACTCAAGTGCAGCATCTATTACTACTGTCACACTGCCAAACCCCTCTTGCAGACAGGTGACAGGGAGGAAATTCCACCTCCAGAAAAAAAAAAATCAATGAGTTAATTACTATTTTTGCATCAGGTAGCTGCTTTTTTATTGTGTGCAGGGTCACCAGAACTCACACCATGCCTAACAGGTAACACCTATGGCTTAAAACAGAAGCAGAGGATTCCAGGACCCTCTAAGCAAAAAAAAAAAAAAACAACCAACCAACCAAACAAACAAAAAAACCCCTCTAGTTTTCCTAGCACAATTAAAAAAAATAAATATCCCTATTTTTCCTTCCTAGTTCTGTTGAGATTTGGGCTTTTGAAATGTCATTTAAGTCTGGCTCCATTTCAAAAGGCAGACTTCAGGCATACTGCACACCCACTGCTATCACTGGAAGTCACTCACCATCTCCCTTTTCAGGTCTTTTCAGGTTAATTGCTTAAGAGCTTTCTAAGCCATTTACTGAGAGCTTTGCATAATTAAGTGCAACAATGCATAAATACCTTCGGGAGCCTGGGCTTTATGGTCCTACATCACCAGGCAGTTTCCAAATGGTTCCCCTTAGGCTCACAGCTGCAGTGTATCATCTGTGGTATGAAACCAGAGCTTTCAAATCCTTTGCCTGGTCTTTGCTAATGGAGATTAAAGCATGGAATTAGCAGTCATTAGTGAGATGGAAAAAGGGAAAACTTACCCTTGGCTTAGCTAGTTGTTTAATTTTCTCGATTTCTTCATCAGACATGACATCATAGTATCGAACAATGTGAGGGCTGTCCCATTCATCCTCCTCCTTAAAGGGAGCTATGAGCAGGTGAGGGTTTCTGTTCCCATCGTGGTACCTACAAAACAGCCTTTTTTGTCTTCGAGGTGTCTGAAACAAAATGCCAAACAAAGCATTGTTTGCTCAAACACTTCACGAACTGAAAACAGGTAAGACAAGAAAAAGAAAATGAAGCTTCATTCCACAAACACTGTAAAAGCCATCAGCTGGCCAGCAGATAGGAGGGGGAAGCAGGAGTGATTCTGCAATTTACTGCTAATAAAAAACAAGGTATTCCACTCAAGGTGCCACTGAAACACCAACCTTTAGGGGAATTAAGTCACAATAGGTTACAGATTAAGCAAAGAACTACACAAGCAACCAGCTGTAAAAAAAGCTTGGTTTTTATAATTAAGATTATGCAGATGGAATAAATTGATTCTTTTCCCTGCACTAAGAATTAAAGCCATGTTTGTTGAGAGGTACTGAAGACTCGTTGGTCAAAATAGTCACCACAGAAGGCCATATCTTTAAGATGCAAAAGGGAAGGAATAATGCAATTCCATAAGCAAATTATAAGCAGCTCTCAGGGGAAAAAGCCTCCTTGGATATCTGTACAGCTGGCTTTAAAAGGGCTGAGTAGACAGACTGAGGAGAATCAATTTTCAACAACCTCTAAGAGGTACAGCTGAGAGCTGTTTGTGTGTCTAGGATTAGGAGCTAAAGGTGGAAGAAGCCAAGACATAAAGGTACAAACCTCAGCCTGGGCAGAACTACATTTAACTTCTTCTAAAAGCAGCTTTGCAGAAGGAAAAACTTAACATGTCCCACACCAAGCTTGTCCACCCTTATGCCAAGGCAGCACAGCCGGGACATTCTTGTCTTTCTCTTACCATTTTCACCCCTTCCCCTCTGCAAAGGGCCTCGTAGATGTCCCTCTCTGGCAGGTAGTCGAGAGGCCTCTCGTAGGCTCCACTCTGCACCACGGCTTCTGTCGCTGTCCTGGTCTTGTTTACTGGCTTTTCTCTCTCCTCCTCCTCTCTTTCCTTCTCCAGCAGCTTCTCAAAGTACCTCAGGTTGCTGCCTGCCCTCTCATGAGTGCTGTCTGCATGGGGAGAAAAGCACACACAGCCAGTGACCTTGGCAATCTCAGGAGCTGTTGGTATGTACAAGCCTTTGAATCAAGAGAGCAACAGTTCTGCCCTTCCTACACCAACCATCAGGCTCCAGTCTGCACTGAAAACCAGCACTGGGAAGTTTCTGTCTTTACAGAGGAAAGAGAGACACAGTGTGCAAAAGAATCTTTTCTGGGAAAACCCATCACTAAACTTGTATTCTGAGAAGAAAAAAAAAAAAGAGAAGTTTTTGGTCTTCACATTCCTCCTTTTCTCTCAACTTTTCTGCCCAGTTCTACCCAAAATAAGCAGATCACAGAGCTCATCAGCCAAGAACAGGCCAGCACTCCTGCTGCACCCCTCCTCTCCACCATGCTGCTCCCCCAGACTGTACAAGCACCCTTTAACCAGGGACTGTGGTGGAGTCCAGCCAGTCTCCAGTTCCAAAGACTTCCCCCACGTTGGGAAGCTCCAAGGTGTGTGTTACCACCTTACAGCCCACCTACAGCATCCATCCCCAGCTGTCCAAGGGTTATAGGGGAGGTATCCTGGATCACAGCACCTTTGACAGATCATTAGTGATTCATTAGTGATGTTGGCATGAATCAAACATCAACAGATCTTTACCCCTGCACAGCTAAGAAGGAACCTGTTCACCAGTGTTTCTGGACACTGGCACCTAGAACAGGTTCTTTCCCTTCTGGCCCTCCCAAGCTTATTGTGTTTATCCCGTGGAACCAACCCCAAAGGTCACTGCAGTCACCACTCAGGAGAGCACAGAGAAGGAAGCTGAGCCCAGAGCAGAGGAAGCTGCTGCTCCCAGGGGAGAATGCCAAGTCTGCTTCACTGTTTGCTGTTGATAAGGATTTGCATTTATCAGTGCTAAACCCTATTGCAGAGGGAGCTGGATTCAATATGTATTCACAGTCTCATAAATTTTAATCTAAGAATCCTAATGTCTGCAGAAATTAGACCAATACATGTTTTTCAATAGGAAGGTTTCACCCACACTCAGGATGCTGCTAACATCTAAACTAAGAACCACAGCTCATTAAAAACCCAACAAATACATAACACAGTAAATGCTAACTCTAATTGAGGAGGACAGACCTTTCCAATGCAGGAAGCAGGCAAAGCTGGATAGGAAGCAATGATTATTTGCTTACTCAGGAACAGTCCAGAAATAAAAGCAGGTTTTAAGAAAGCAGATTTTAAGAAACTCAATCTGTTTCAGAAATAAATACTTTAAGATCTCAGGCAAAATATTCTTCTGGCATCGAAGAGTACCTGCACTGAGGGAAAAAAAAGGAGTATCTAAAATCAGTAGGACTTGACAGAAGGTGCAGCACCTGCAGCCCGGGTCTGTGGCAGCCTCAATCTCCACCTGAGACAAGCAAGGCTTGAACCATTGCCCAGCACAGTGTCTCAGCACACTGCAGCACAGCCCCACAGGTCCTGCAGTCAGACACTGGGGGCTCTGGGTAACAACAGCAGGGACCATCAGACAGTTTGTTAAAGATTCTTCATGTATAAATAACTGGGTTTTTTCCAGGACCCACATTTATCCTGTCATCTGTCAGGATCTCCTCCCAGCCTGCTCACAGTGTGCTGGGGCCACCACTGCCCCCAGCTCTGCTGGCAGAGCTCCCCAGGCAGACAGACAGACAGACAGACGAGCCTTTTGTCCTTACCCAGGGATATCAGCCTCCTGGTGAGCTCCATGGCCCTGTGCAGGTCCCCAAACTGGAACACAGCGTAGCTGAGATAATCCAGGATCTCCACTTTGCTGACTGCAGTCTCCTCCCCCTCGTCGTGCTGCTTCAGGGCCTGCTCCATCCAGAGCACGGTGTGATAATAGTCCCCATCGTTGTAGGCTGTCTTGCCCATGCCAAAACAGTCACCTACTGACAAGGTGGATCTGTATTTTGCTCCTAAAAGCAGAAAGACAGCTTTGAGCAACCCACACAGAAGCACCTTTGCCTTCAAATACATTGAGGAATATCTCTAAGTACATATTTTTATCGTCCAAAAATGCTTCTAAAAGGCAATTATTTGACAGTATTGTAGGTTCAGTATTAAAATGGTCACCTTCAGAATTAAAGAGAAAATTCTATCCTAATTCTACTTTAATTAATTCCTTTGGAAACCAAGAGAAGTTTAGCAGAAATTACAGTGTTCAGCTGTTGTGTTTTCTGTTGTAGACAAAGGCAGAGCAGCCTAACATCTGAACAGACTTCACCAAACCCACAGATTAACACTGTGATGTGATCAGAGCAGCCTGACTACAGGCAGAGCCAGCTTGTTTCTCTTTACTGGAGATCTGTATTTGTGCATAAGCAAGCTGATGGTTATTCAGACAAACTGGGTGTCCACCTGACTGTAACTGCACTGCTCTCCAGCTGCTCCAGCTCAGCAGATGCACAGATAAGACTTAAAACTAAGTTCATTGTTAAACCCCCACATATAATAACTAAAACCATTGTTTTAGCTCATCTACCTGCACTCTGCCAATGCCTGTTCAGTCTGTAACCAGCATGTTGGGAGTGACCACAACCCATTTCAGTAAGTCTGTCATAAGCAGCAACAACAAACACTTCTCAGGTCTCAGCTACCAGGACATCCCACTGTGTCTCTGCACTTTCCAAAACATCTGCAGCAAAAACTGTTAATCCCCATTTCACAAAGGGCTTTTGGAGAGAGCTGGAGGATGTTCCCACTTCCTGTTCGAGCTGAGGAGACCTTGGTGCACTGACCTGGTAAGTTCCCTCGGGACAGAGTTTCAGGATCCAGTTTATAGGTGTCCTGCAGACGCATCAGAGCCTTCGCAGCTCCAGTCTCATCCTCCTCAGTGGGGAAAAACTGGCGTTGGATTGTCAGATTTGCAATAAAGCCTTTGCAGTAAAAGGGAAAGACATTACTTCCAGAGCTTGAATAAATATCAGTACTAGATTAATACAGAAGAGGAAACATCTGCTTTGGCTTGGGAAATGAGATTCAAATAATCCAGATTTAAAGCCTTATTAGGCTCACAAGTTATAAAGACATTATTTTTTCCTCATTAACTGTATTTCATAAAATGAGACAGAAACAAAGGACAGATAACTTGTTTTCTTGTCACACAATTCCTGAAGTACAATGTGAACCTTATCATCTTCATTTTCCTGTAATGTCTCTTTTTGGCACGAAAACTTTAAATAGTTTTCATCAGTTCTCCTGCAATATCCACAGAGACAACTGTGGATTATAGTACTGGTCAAGGAGCTCCAATTCTGTATTCCAACCTGTAAAGCCATAAGAGCTTTTCAAATCTTAGTTCAAGGAACAGAGACCCTGATCCAGGACCACCTCAGTAGGGTAGGACCTTACCCAGTGAGAGGGTTAAACCTGACAAGTAAAACCATTCAGAAATAAAATTAAATGCACTACATAACATATCAAGGCTACACAGCAGGTTGGCTGGGCAGGACTGGGAGCCATCACCTGAAGGAAAACAAACCAACCATTTCCACTCATGCAGCAAGAAAAAGTACAAAAGGAAACCTTTAGAGAAAGAATTAGTGACAGAAGTACTCAAAAGAATTGAGTATTTTATTTCCATCTAGGATGACTATTCCAAAAGGCAATAAAAGTCTTGGCTGGAAAAAAACTTCCAAGTACCTAAACTTCAGCATATGCAGAAAGGGAAAACATGCAGTGTTCTGCCTGAAAAACATTGCCACCTCTACCTCACTTTCGAGGAGTTCAGTAAAAACAAACCTTAAAAAAAAAGCTATGGAAGCAAATTCAGCCAGACACTGACAATATGATGCAAAACCAAGGATTAGGATTGGAAGCATTTGATTTAGAAGGATAAGTTTACAGATAGCAACTGTACATTATCCTGTTATCAACAGACTGCCTATGAACATCTGCCAACTCTTAATGATACAAATTCATTCACCAATTCAGTATGGGACTCATTTTGAACCTTAATCTTACCTACTGATCAACAGGATTAAACAAAGATCAACAGGAGAAGGCACAGACCAGGAAAGCAGATGAAGTAGTTTATATATAAAGGAACATAACCCAACAGTTGCCACCACAGCTGACAACTTTAGCATATCCTTTTCTCCCTTTTCCCCAAATAAAGCAGGTCACAGTTTCTTTGAGCCCTCCCTGAGTGTTTCAGTGTTTCCCCCTCCTGGTTGACCAGCACACAAGTGGCCATTTGAAACAAACACCAGTTTGGTTCAAACAAACTTGGCAATAGCATTTAAACCACAGCTGAGCTTGTGGTTTTCCAGAACACGAGGGGACACACAACTGCCCTGAGGCTGCCTCCCAGCAGCTCCCCAGGAACTCCTTACCATGTGTTGTATCCTGAAGAACCAGGTTTTCCAATTCCAGCCAGTCAGTGTTCAAACGCTTCACGAGCTTGTACGCATTGACAGGGTGTGCCAGGTACCCCTCTGGATCAGAGGTTGATTTGCTGGTCAGTGCATCCATTTTTTCAGCCCAGCTGGAATGAGAAGTGTGCACCTCAGCCTGAGAACAATTCATGAATGCACATCTTCCTCAACTCGTTCCAATTACACACCTAGATCAAATTATTGCTGCTTTTGCTATCAAAACCAGCTTTCAACCTTTCAACTTCAGAAGCATAAAGCAGATTTTTTTTTTAAGTTACAATAGTCTCTTTTAAAAGGAAATAATTTCCCTGCTTACTATTTTAAAAACCTTACTACAGTAGGCATGCATCTCACTTGCAACAGGTCTTAAAAACACCAGTTTATACATAGAATGCACAGACATTGTCTTTATCAATACTTCAGGAGGAGACTGCTTCTCCTCCAAAGGGCAGCTTTTCAAGAAAAGAACATTTTGGGTATATGTCACGAGAATTCCTATCATTTCACTCCTCCACAGCCCCATCCTCACCCTACACTCCCAAAGGGAGCTCAGATTGACACGTCCAGCCTGGAGTTCAGAAATTCTTTGGAAAGCTTGGCTCCTTTTAGAGGCACTGGGCTCTTCTGAACCTGGACCTCATTTAGACTATCCTAGTGTCACACCCTAGCAGACATTGCTTTTGGCTAGATAAGCATTAACAATCTTCCCTAAGGGACACAGAAAATTGCAGTTGTCAGCAAAAGCCTTTCAAGTGATCCAAGCAATCGGGACAATGGCCCAGCAAACCAACATTTCTAAAGAAGCAAATTCTAAATTATATATAAAGCAGGGACCCCTCCTTGCAGGTTTATGGACACAAACTAAGTTAGTACCTCTGGTCTCATTGTGATCATCTGCTGAGGAAATACCAGCAGCAGAGAGTGGTGACAAAGGTGGGGTGTGAGTGAACACAGATGAGCCATTTTGTCACCCTTGATTATACAAACCTCCTCCCCTACCTTTTAATCTGAGAGAGCTTGTTCTCTTCTGCTCGGATATATTCCTTTAGAGACTGGATCAAGTCTTTCTCTGCATAAATCAGGTCTGTCATTTGACCTAAAAAGAGAGTAGGAGCAAATGTTCATCAGACCTAAAAAAGTAATGATTTCCAAGTGCACAGAAGACAAACCTTAAATGCTCTAGGGCTATGAAAACCACCACAAAGAACAGACAAGTGAAGGGTGTGCACTTCAATGCCTGTAAACCACAACAGCTATTAGACATACAAGTCTGGCATTCAGATCCTTCCAGGGGCTTTTCAAGTCCCAGCTTCAGTGGCTCATGGAGCCACTGACTTTTAGCATTGCAAGTGTATGTAGGACAATAAAAATAAAGGTTTTACATTCATACAGCTATTGAGTCGAAGCAACAAAAGATCCAAAGAGTTGCCAAAGCATCTGTGCTACATATGGATACAGATTAGGTCACACTAACAAATTATTAACCTCATCACTGGCATCATTTAAATTTACAGCTCTGCAATCTGGGTAACTGTGGAAACACAACCTAACTGTACATACAGAGGGATTTCAGACTAATGTTCATAGACTGACACACACACACACACTCTCCTGATCAGCATTAGTGGGAATTGCTCACATGTCTGTCCTAATTGCTGTGACAAACTTGGCTTTTCAAAGCCCAAACTGAAAGACTGGATGAGATTTGCAAATGCAGCCACAGCTTTAGCTGCAGCATTCCAAAGTCATTATTAATGAGGCATGGTTAAGCAGACAGAAGGCAGCAGGCTGTGCTATTTTCAGAGTTAGGAAAGGTTCACAAACAGGTAAGTGTAAAGAAAAGGTAACCCTTCAGGGAAATTTTGCATAAAAATCTGCTTAACTTAGGAAAATGAGAAGCAAACAATAGACATGTAGTTGAATATTGTTTAGCCAAGCCCAGAGCACGTGAGGAGGTTGGCAGAGGAACACTGCCTGGCTCCAGCTGAGTGCTTCCACAGTGGTGCAAAATAACCCACCAGGAGTTCTGAGCTTTGCCATTCACAAACACAGCTCCCCTGACTCAAAGGACATCCTGGAGAACAGCCAGGGGTAGTTAATCAGCCTCTAATGCCCTTATGGAGGGGAAGTCCCCACACTGCTCCATGGGAAAACATTGGACCAAGTAACAGCAGAAAACTCAAGTTTGTGCTTATTTTGAGGCTCTGCCACAATCAAACTTGGTTGTATCACACCTATTAGGACACAGGAACTAAAGTGTCACAAAAATCAGTTTGTTTTTAGGATTTATAATGATGTGAATTCTTCAGGATTTACTCAGGCCTAACAAAACACGCAAGGTAAGGGGGTTATTAATTTTTACTTCTGACACCCAACTCCAACTTTTTGGGAAAACAGGAGACTTCGGGTCCTGTGAAAACACATATTTCACATACTTATTTCAATTGTTTTCATAAATCAAACTCAGGACTAAGCTTTTTAGCATAAAGTTATGCTGTGTTAAAGATAACAACAGACGCACAATTCTTAATAGAACACAGGCCCTGACAGAGGCCCCAGAGAAACTTGTATCCTGTTGGTCACAGTGTGCTAAATTACCCAACTGCAAACAAACTGCAGCAGAGCAGCATTTCCTAGCACAGACAGTGTTTGACAGGGCCATGTGAAGAAAGCCATGTGCTTCAACTGTAAGCTTGAACAGTTCTGGCAATCCCATGAACTCCAGCACAGCATCCTGCACTGGTTCTTTCCATACCTATGGAGGTGAAGAACTCTGCTTCTGTGAGCCAGAACAAAACACAGGTGAAGAACACCAACTGCAGCCAGGGCTTCATCTTCCAGACAGCTCAAGCCTGCAACAAATGGAAAGAAAAAGGAAGAGTAAAATTAGTTAACTTACTTGTGAGGAAACAACCCAAGGCATTAATCTTTACCTTCAGTCATTTTATCCTCATGAAAATTATTTATGTCCTTGAAAGACTGAATTCTAATTAGTAAAGCTTGAAAAAAAAAAGTCTTCAACCACAAAATCTGTTACTTAACAGTCTTAAGTGCTATCCTGTGTACTCTCTGGGATTTACATGAAAGGCACTGGAAAGCCCACATGAGAGAAGTAATGGAAGCAATATATTGTCCACTGAGACAGTGAGAACAAGCTCTTTTGCAAGAGCAGCTCAGTGCCTTCCATGTCACGCCTCACTAGAGCTGGAAAATATGAGACTCACAAAATTGTATTATATTCCAATAATAATAAGTCTAAATTAAATGGTCAGACTTACAGCATGCTATAAAACTCAGTTATATAAGACCTGTCTAGAAACACAAATAGTGAGAAAGCCAAATAGAGAAATAGAGCATTTTGTAGCTTCGAAGAGGCAGAAACGGTTGGAAAAGTTAAAAGTGAAATTTCCAGCTCTGCTTATTCAAGATGCATCATCTCAGCATATTGGCCTCTGGGCACAGGCCTCATGACTTCTGTATTTCAAAGGCTGTGCCAGTTTAGAAACTCAGCCCCCAGAGATGGGGGCTGAAAGCAGATTGTTGTGCTTCCAAAAGCACAGCCCGAGGGAGCACGGAAGGGAAAGGCAGCCCCAGCAGCCAGGGTCAGGTGAAGGAAGGGATGCAAGGTGTGTACAGAAGAGCCTCCTGCGAGCTGCAGTCCTCTTGGGAGATCTGATGGCCAGGATCACCATTTCCAGGGAATTTATGAGGTGCTTGGATGCACTTGGATCAGCTCACAGCTCACTCTGGAGCTGCCTGTTCACCAAGCAGGAACAGCCACCCCAGCCAGCCCCGAGCAGGAGCACAGCTGCTCAAACACAGCTCGGGAACACCCTGCACAGTGGCACAGGGAGGGTGGCAGCTCCTCACCTTAATTCAAAAAGCAATTATTCCTTTTTCCTACCCCATGTAACTGGGTGCACCGGTGGCTGGAAATGGCCATTTGCAACCTGTGACCAAATACAGCAAAAATGCAGCTATTTGGGGCAAAATGGAACCACTTAATCTGAGGAGAGAAGGGAAAATACATGGAATATCCTAAAATTTCAAGCAATGCAGCAAGTAGGAAGGCATTAAAATAAGATAATTCTGGAAAAGTTCTAGCTTGTTATTCCCTTGGGCTCCACACATCTGCCTGCATGACAGGAGGCAGAAGATGAAAAGTGGATATTGCCCTTTCCTTCTGGGATTTTCAAGCCCACAGCACA
Source organism: Neopelma chrysocephalum (assembly GCF_003984885.1). NCBI lineage: Eukaryota > Metazoa > Chordata > Aves > Passeriformes > Pipridae > Neopelma > Neopelma chrysocephalum. The sequence goes on from NW_020897720.1 coordinate 14,915,934, forward strand.
ACAGAGACCCTCACCCTCAGTTGAGCTCAGGAGTGCCAGGGACACAAACACCAAACACACCAGTGACACCACCATCACTAGGAACACCAGAAATAGCTCTGTGCTCTGCTGGGTGTTACCACATGGCAAGATGATTGTTTTTAAATTATTCTTTCGATTGCTTTACAGGACTACCCAAGCAATCAGAAACGTTTGCCACAACAGTGTGCAACCATGAGTAAGCAGGAAAATGTCTCACAGCACCACAATAAGTCTTCTCCTTTCTCTCTTCTGTTTCTCACCCTCCTGCAAACCACATATTCCCAAACTGCTTGTTCAAGTCAGTTCAGAACTAGTACATGGGTAATCTGAGAATTGAGCAAAGCTGAGTGAATAGTACCATGCAGAGGTCTGCCAATACTACAAGCCACAATAAGTGATGTAGCAGAAAGCCCAGCAAGTCAAGAACACTTGGGAAGTACATTAATTTGGATATATTAAGCCTCGTCTGTCCATCTGCATAGTCTGTCATCATTTAATGGAGTGGTTTTTTGGATGCACAACAGAAAGCCTGGGAGAACAATTACAAGGGAATTTTCCAGTTAAAACAACACAACTCTACATTCTGCTGCAGCTCCCCACCATGTTCTCTCATGGCTGAGGATATCTGCCAAGAAGTACACTTACTACAGCTAGCAGCTTGTCTTTATAGCAGATCTTTAACAGCTTTACCATCCTACTCAGTTTTACTTGAGTCAATAAACAGAAACTTCAGTAAACAGAGAAAGCAGCTCTTGCTGAACAAGCAGGACACCTGGCTGCAGGGTTTGCAGATTGTTTGTACACATTCTTTTCACAGCTGTTACTGGGAAAACCAGCACAAATAATGAATTACAGGAGGCTGAATAACCGCAGCCTTGGACAGCAGGAGCATGTGTGCACAGACACACGTATGCCTGCCCTGCCCACCCCAGCTGAACCATCTGCTAACAAGGAGGGCAAGAGGGGCAGAAGGGGCACGAGCAGCTCCTGCCTCGATAATGGAGACAAATATTTACAAAGCCAGTCTGTTTTATTCAAACAGAAATGCCAGATAATAAGCCTGTGTAGAACAAACACTGCCTATGTTCTTGGCTTTTTTTTTTTTACATCTTTACAGTGTAGTACCCTAATGAATCATTGCTCCCACTGGAAAGAGTGCTGTCAGGCTTCAGAGAGCACTGGCAGCAGGAAAGAAGGTCCTTCTAGACAAAATAGACCAGGTTGGAATTTTTCTTCACAAGTTAGACTGAATTCTTTATTAAACAAGCTTTCTGAAAGCTCTTAATCAACATGATATAAAAATACAGACCTGACCCATAAAAGAAAAGTTGCTTGCACATCCACCAGAGTTATCAGTTCCTCACCCACTCAGAATCCAATATCCAGTCACTGGAGACTCGAGCCAACTCCCAGAGCCAGGAGGGAGGACTTTTTTTCAGGTCAGAAGGGGAAACAAATACCTATTACTCATCCAGTGCCTTTAGGACTCAACTTCTGATCAAACTGATATGTTGCAGTCTCCTTTGTTCACCACAGAACAAGAGTCCTCCACTTGCCTCACAGTCTGAGTAAGAACAGGGACTAAAAAAGCAAGTCCTTCATCCAGGCTTCAAACTTGCATATCCCTCTCAGGCAGAAGAATTAAGTGGAACCAACATAAGACAAGTCTGGGTAATGTAAAGAATAAAAGTTATACTCTTTATTGTGGTAAATCAGGCCAGAGTGTGACTCGTGCTCTGACGTGAACACTCATTTTCCCACATGAATTCCAGGATAAACCCCACAATGTTCTTCCACTCCACACTTAGAGGTGACAGCACTCCCTTTGCTGTGGGGATTCTCTCAGGAAGCTGTGGATCTGGGCTGGGATGGAGCTGTGGATCTGGGATGGGATGGAGCTGCTCCAAACTGCTACCAGCAAAGTCACCTCTCTTTCCAAGGGCTAGGTGGGGGGGAAATTTTTTTCAGAGCATACAGCAATGGTTTCTTCCAAGAAATTAAGGCAGACTACTGTTCCCTAAGTGTGGTTCCATTCTTACAGACCCACAGGTTGCTACAGAGGCATAAAGTTTGTGAGACAAAGAATCACAACTAGCTACTGTCAAAATCTGATTAAGATACCATTTTTCCAAGCTACCAGAATACAATGTACAAGCTGATGACACAAGGTTACAGCCCTGTCTCCTCCTCTGTGCTTGCCTGTGCTATTAAAGACACCTGGAAAAGCACTCCTAAAACAGCTGCTAACACAGGCATCTAAATTTAAAATATCATGGTGAAGTCCAACAAGCAAATCACTCCTTCAAGGTCCCCTCAGGCCACAGCTGAATTCTTGGTGCACACACAGTTGGGGCCAGGCTCTGAAGGATGGTCCATCCTCAGACAGCAATTTGAGGTCAGACTCTTGGATGAGGCAGGTCTGTCTGGGGCTTCTCCAAATGCCAGTGCTTTCCACCCTGTCTTACTGCCTGCAGACACAGCAAGGGGTAGTGGTGCAGATGGCTTCATCCCCATCCCCTCCACAAACAGTGGAGCTCCCAAAGGAGGCAATAACCTGCTATCAGCATTGAGGGCTGCAGATAAGGCTAATTAGATTTAAGTGGAAAATGGCACAAACAAAAAACTGCAAGATTGCTTACTTAGAGCCAAAAGAAGGACTTAATTGCAAACAGATTTTCAAGATGTTGCCATGGAAGAGCTTCTCTCAATTCCAATCAAGAAAACCATCCAGCTTGTAGCAGTATTTCAAGGCTTGCAGATTAGCCTGACACATGATAGCAGCTATAAAACTACTTAGAAATTATTAAATGCTAAGGAAAGATTAATTTCATCCTAAGGGAAAAACCTACACCATTGCCTGAAGACTCTGAAACAAGTAACTCAGACCTGAAATTCATTATCCACACGCACTCAGATGCTCCAGTGTTCAACTCCTCCTCTGACCCAAAGAACTCTTGATTTAAACACCTGTCAGAGCCCCACCGAGACCACGCTGTTATAGTCTGGACCTCATGCCAGGAGTCACCTCACACTCACCCTCAGTCCCCCCCAGGGACAGCAGGGATTGCTCCCCTGCAGCACCGGGAGCCTCCTCACAGGTGAGTTCTCTCTTCAGCCTTAAGTAATTGCTTCCCAGCTCCTTCCCCTAGTGCATGTTGGCTTTACTGCTCAGAGCAGCTTGTGCCAACATCACCACCTTTCTTTACAAAGGATTTAATGTGCATCCGAAAACAACTATAATTGCCTAGCAAATAACTCACTGCAATTGCCTTGTTTTTTTCACGGCAAGCCAAAAGAAAATGAGGAAAAAGTTGCTCATTTGCAAGCATTAACAAGGATACAGCACACTCACACACAACTGCAGGCATTTCTTCTAATACAAAGTAAATTACAGCCACCTTAGAAGCCGTAATCATCTTGATTAGCTCCCCACAGGTTTTTAAAGCCACAGCAAAGAATGTTTCTTCCACACTCCAGTAGACGACAAAATTGATGCCAGTCTAAGGCACAGCAAATCTGCCTTCAACTTACTCTGCAAGCTCTGCCCATATGAAGCAGCCTGCAGTCAGATCCCACACTGTTTCTGAAGACAGCAAGACTCCACGCTCTTTTTCCACTACAGCTTGTTTTTTCAGCATTAGCATTTAGACTGCATTTTACTGTGCAAAGCCCATAACTTTCATATATCATCATACTTAATATACCCTGCCATTTGCTCCCATATAGCACGAAAAATATCTTCCTGTTCAGAAATAAGGGTGGGGTTTTTTTTTAATATTAAAAGGTCTACTGTCAGTGAACTGTTTCTTCCAAGTAATATCAGCAATTTAATTAAAATCAGACATTATCTCAGAGGTGCAGGGGTTGTCTCTGCTCTAACATCACCCTAGAACGTGCCCACTTTCCATACTCCACGTTCCCATGCCTCTGACATATAGAAAACCATACACAAAAATCAGGACTAGTCATAGGAAAAATATCTATGTTTACAGCTCGCTTCTTTGGAGGTTTGCCAATGTGCACAACATGGAAATTATAAACAGATTGAATTCCTGACTTAAACCTCGACTGAAAAACTTCTTATGCTAACTGGTAAATCCTGCTCCCTCTGCTGTCACTGTCTTTGAAGTACACAATTCCTGCGCTGCTTCCCAAAGTATGATTAATCACATTAAAAAATTGAATCTCAAGGAATTATGGCATTAGCAGGAAGCCACATTCTCGCCTGTTAGTGTCAGAGCAATGCCAATTTACAACTGCAGAATAATGCTCTGCTTGTGAAATGTGAGTGGCAGTTATTGGCTGCTATATATATATATATATATATACTCACAACATACCTGTGGGATTATTTCCAAGTCCTTAATGCCAGAAAGATGAAGTATTACCCTGGTAAAGATGGCTGCAGTGGCTGCTCAGCTCAGCTCCACCCTCACAGAGCACCTATAAAATTAAAGAGCAAGAGGTTTTGTTACAAAAATGTCTTCTGGGGAAGCTCACCTTCAGTATTTACTACTGAGGAAGAGGGGTGATCACTGGCTAGGAACACCAAACATCACAAAGTCAGACGGCTCCAAAAATAGTCTTTATTTACACATCCTCCCTGCTTCCAGGTTACAAGGACATTCTTTGCTGCTTGAAATAAAATCATTCCTGTCTGGTCAAAGGCATGTTTTGCATTACTATGACATAACAAGCCGCCGTGCCCCAGCTGAGCTCCGATAACACTCAAGTGCCTTCAGCTTTCGCTCCAGCCCAGTCCCGTGCGCTGCCTTCGCACAACCTTCTCCTCTGGGGCTGCCCCGCCGGGTCACCCCCGGCTGTCTGCGCTGCCCTGGCTGCTCCCCAGCCCAGCTGTGCGCTCCGACAGACACAGCGACGGGCTCTTTTAGGAAAGCGGATCGCAGGGCAACACAAAACGAGACGGGAGCAGAGCAAGTGCGGTTCGAACACCTCCACGAAGCATCGCTCGCTCTGCGCTGGGATCGCGCACAGACCATGAACGCAGCCGGCACATCCCACTGGGAACACCGCTCCCGCCGAGCCCAGAGGGCAGGAAAAGGGGAGCCAGCCCTCGCACGGGACCTGTGACCGCGACACCTCTAAACACGCTTACAGACACCCAAGGGATGTTCCGCGACGCCCCGTTCCCCCCTTGCCCCGCAGCGCCCGGCCCGGGGGCGGCACCGGAGCCGCCCCAGACCCCCGAGCGGGGCCGGACCCGCCGAGCCCCGGCAGCGGCGCGGGAGCTGCCCGGGGCCGGACGAGGGTTTAAACTCAGCACAGCGAAGCTGGACGGGCTGAGCCGGCGCAGAGCCCGGCTCAGAGCTGAGCCAATGCCCGGCTTAGGGCTCAGCGCTACCGGGACCGCCGCGAGTGCCGGGGGGCTGCGGCACCGGGCACAGCCGCTCAGCGCGGGACCGGCCCAACCCCTGCCCGGCTCAGCCCAGCCCCGTCCCGTCCCGTCCCGTCCCGTCCCTCAGCCCCGGTCGCTGTGTCTCACCCGTCCCGCTCCGGGCCGCTCTCTCTCCGCTCCCCCGTTTCTAGAAGCGCCCGGGCCGTTCCAGCCGCGCCGCCGCTCGGGCCCCGCCCCCTGTTGGCCCCGCCCCTATTGAGCCCCAGCCACGTCTGAGGCCCCGCCCCCGCCCCGCCCCTCCACCGTAATGCCGCGAGTATCGGCGCACATCCCAACTCCCCCCGTCCGCCCCGCCGCGGCTCTCCCCGGGCTCGCGGCGGGTGTTCCCGGCTGGAAGCGGATCCACAGGGAACCAAACGCCGGAGGAACCCAGCCCGAGCCGTAGGACAGCCTGCCCGGGCTGCACGCCTTCCCCGCAGGCTTGCTGCTCCTGCAGCTTCCGTCCCCTGCTCCTGGTGAGCCCTGGACAGCCGCGGGGCTCGGGGGAGAAGGAAAATAATGGAAATGAAGGAAAATAATGTCAGCGCCGGAGGGTGACTGGGCCGTGCGAGCAGGTGGCGGGTCCAGGGAGGAGCGGGCGGGCTCCCCGTGGGCTCCCCGAGGACGGAGCAGCCGGACCCCGCCGGGATCGCGGCACAGCTTCGGGGACCGACCGACACGGGGCACGGCTGAGACTGAGAAAAGATCGTCCCCCAGCTCACCAGAACATCTGAGTTCCTGTGCTTGCTCTCCACAAATCAGTATTCACACTGATACAGAGCGACCATCAGCATTACCAATCATCACTATTACCTTCACCAAAAAATAGCATCTTTCCAATAATAAATAGAACCAGAAACCAAATCAGACCACGCAAGACGTTGCAAGAATAAGCTACCTCTTGCCTTCTGAATTCACTCCATCACCAGTCCATTCCCTAAACAGAGATCTGGCAAAACCCAGCTGAAAAAGGAAGGTTTTGGGGAATGACTCACTATATCAAAATCCATAAGGAAAGTGGAAAATAGGGAAATAATATCTAATATAAGGGTGCAAGTTCACTGAAGCTTTTAGCAACTGCTAATATCATAAACCATAATAAAAGGGTCCACCTGTCCTGTCATCAGAACATCCTAACACAGCTCCAGCACAACTGCAGCCAGAGAGAGGAGTGAGAATATGTGAGAGGAAAAACTCAGTCTGGGGAGCTGTGACATGGAGATCTGCTTTAAAACCAGGAGAATCAAACATCTCGTGGGTGTTTCAAACCCTTAGGTCCCTTAAAAGTGGAGTAAAAATCCCTCTGTGGAGAGCTTGGCTGCTGAATGCACACCCAAGTATTTTTGGATGCCCCCTTGTCTCTCATGTTACAAGGGTTTGTCTGAGACCTCAGCAGAGGAAATATTAAAACTATCTGAAGAGTACTTGTGTTGTACCATATAGTATTTCCCATAAAACAAAGCACTGAGTCAGGATGGGGGAGGCAGGGATGTGTCTGGATAACAGAACTCTTTCTGACCTCAGCACAGCTCAGGTTTCTCCCTGAAACTGTAGCTAAAAAGTACATGCGTTAAAAAGGCCTCATACATGAACAAATTCTAAATTTAGCTGTGTGTCTGCCACTCTTCCTTTGTTTTTCATGAATGAAAAAATAATCACAGCAGATCCTAGAGGAGCGAGGATGGAAGCCAGAAGCCAAGGCATGCCAACATCCAGTCTCTGCTGTTTAAAGATCCAGCCAAAATTCTGACTGGTGTCTTTGCATCAGGCATAGCTAAAAGATCATGCCAGGCTGTGGAGGTGCTGTCTGCTGAAGTATCATCTCATTATTAGCCTTCCTTTAGTGTGTGCACAGACGGATCTCACGAGCTGAGGATTTGGCACGCCAAGGGAAATACAAACTGCATTAGCAGTGATGGGCAGAAGCAGGGGGGCTTCTGAGGTGGGAAAAGGGGGGGATGGACTGGGATGGGTCTCCTGCAGCAGCTGCACCTCTGGGCTCAGCACTGCCTGGTACCCATCTGACAGCAAAATCACAGAGCATTTCCTGACAGCAAAACTCCTGAGGGATGTCAGGAAACCATCCTGAATCAGACCCTCTGAGCATTGCAGAAACACCTCCATCAGAAGGACAAGGTGGGACTAAGGTGCAAGATTGGCCAAACACCAGAAAAAGGCTACATGGCTGGACATGCACACCTCCCCATGAACAGATCGGGTACAATTTCCTCTTGGAACAACACATTGGGCACAGTGGCAAGGAAAAGCTACACCAGGTCACTGCACAATCACAGTGCAGCTCCACAGCCCACCCACAGCTCCCACTGCTCTCTGCTCAGCACCTGCTCTCTGGATTGCAGGTCAGTGTGTCCAGCAGCCAGCTCAGGCCAGCTCAGGTGTCTCTGCACAGTCTGAACAAACCCCCGGTGTGTGAAACACTGAGGTATCAGCTCCACCACGCTTTCCTCAGGCAAACTCAGAGACCTTGGCTGCAAACTAACTCTGGCTCTGAAGGTTTCCTGAGCAGTCTGACCCGTGCCAGGGTCCTCCTGGAATAGGCAAAAGCCCCTTTGCCCTCAGCCTGGTTTGGGAGCTCAGTCCTGTGAGGCCCTGAGCCACCCTGGTGCTGGTACAGCAGAGCTGAACCGGCCGGGAGGCTGCAGGCAGTCATGAATAACTCAGTGTTATTCAGGGCTGCACCCCTTGAGGACACCAAAGTGCAACTGAGAGAAGTGAAAGGACGGGATTTATGCCTCAAATGCTGCTGCAGATAATCCAGACGAGGCTCAGCGTGAGATAAACATGGAGCGTTTGGATGGAAAGGGTCTGTCACACACGGCGGCACCTCCAGCTGTCCCCGGGCCAGGTTTGGGAGACTGAAGCTGGATTCACCAGGAGGATAAGCTGGGGAGGAATCCCACAGCTCGTGTTCCTGTTCAGGGTAATTATGGTGCAGTCAGGGCTGGGCTGGCAGCGCTCTGAGCCGTGCCCAGCTGCACGTTCCCAAGGTCACTGAAACTCCTGCAAACACAGAAATAACTGGTCATTGCCTGCCTGGCTTGCTTGAAACTGCCCAAGTGCACCCACACAGAATTAGGGGGGTCTGACTGCTGGGAGGGGAAGAGACACAGGTTCTCCCCTTCTCATTTAAAATTACACTGCCCATGTTCTAATTAGAAAATTGGTCAGGGATGCCCAAAAGAACCAGAGGATGTAGGGGTGCAAATCGCAGGCCTTGCTAAGCATCTGAGGGGCTTGTAGGGAGTGAGGCAGCTTCTGTTAATGATGTTCTCATTTTCTGCTCTGAAATCTCTCTGTGGGCACTTAGGGTGGACAGCTCTGAGGGACTGTGGCCTCTGTGGTTTACTTGCAAAGGAGCCACTGTGCAGGCTGAAACGTTTTTAAATCACATCCACATTTTATGCTTTTTAATCAAAGTTTGTCCCCCGTCTCGGCAAATGAATAAACTCTTTTGTAAACTTGGCTGGCAGGGATGATGAATCACCCTGTGTTCCCTGTTGGAACTAAGAAGGAAATGCTGTAAGGGGTCGGAGCCTGAGGAAGATGCTGATTCCTGCAGAAAGACACATTCCCATCTCGCTGTGTCAGCAGGGCCGGGGTGGGAGCAGCACGGAATGTACCTGGGGGCACGGGAGCAGGCACGGGCAGGCACTGCCCCTCTGCCCTCTGTGCTCCCCACAGCAGCCATCTCTGCCAGCTGAGAAATGAAGTAACACAGCCAGGTCACTCCTGCTGAAGCTCAGAAAGCAACCTGCAAATGATTTAACCTGGAGACACCTTTAAAACAGGAGTTTGTAGAGGAGAACCACGTTTTGTTGCAGAATAAAGTCCAAGAGAGAACGTGGAAGAGGACTGGGTCATCCCACGCTGCGCTGGGCAGACCTCCCTCTGCATGCCCTGGATTTCAACACGGATTCTGTGCAAGGCTGAGCAGCCTCTGTAAAGGCTCTCTGAGTCATTCCTGCACAGACTCCAGCATAAATCAAATCCAGAAATAGGAAAGGCCAGCCGGTCACATCAGTCGTTTTAGGTTTAGGGAAAGTTGTAGTTAAGAAATGTGGGTAAAAGGCATTACAAAACCATGAAAAAAATCCACAAAAACCTCCATTTTAATTTTATTTAGGCTACTAATTAGTGGATGAAGAAACAGACCTTAAAAAAGAAAAAAACATATTGAATCAGGCTGAAGTCAGATCCGGATGAAATCTTTTTCTCTGGAGGGAGGGTAATTTGCAGTCACTAAACTTTAGGTGGCAATCATCTGCTGGGCATAGCTCCTGCTCTGTGTGTGGGTTTTCCACATGGAACTGAGGTATATTTATCCAGAAGAGATTCCTCAAATGAGGAAAGGATCACTACATTTGGGTTTTTTCTACTAAAGAGAGCAGCCTGGGCAGATGCTGCTCTCGGGCTCTGTGGTTTCACTGCTGACTGGCTCCAGCACTCTCAGCTCCATGTCCTTACTCATTCATCATCAGCCTGTGCTGGCTTGTCACATCCTGTCTTTGCACACAACTTACTTTACAGACACCTTGGAAAGGAAACCCAGCCGATGAAAAAAGCCCCTGCAGAGGACTCGTTAGCTTTGTGCTGAGCTTCTGGGATCTCAGATCTCAGAACTGAGATCCCAGGGAGGATGGCAGCATCCTTCCTCCATTTGATCCATCACAGGTGTAAGCTCTACTCTGACAGACTCCTGACCTCCAGGCCTGCCAGCAGCCAGCAAGCAAAGGGAATGTGTCTTTCCTCCAACTGCAGAGCACTTGGTCCTTAAGCTTCTCATCACTCTCACACAACACCCCTTCATTTGTGTTCTATATCATTCATGGTTCATGCACAGCCACCCAGGCCAGAAGGGAACAGGGTCAGTCTTCTTCCCAGAGGTCCCTCCTCTCCTGTCTGATCTGGAGCTGCTCCTGCAAAGGGTGGTTCCTGAATTCCCATTTCAGAGCTGAAGCAGGGCAACCCTGGCAGTGAGTCCTGATCCTCTGAGCAGCAACATCTGCACAGCAAACTGCAGCAGTGGAATTGTGAACTTCTGGAGTTCCTGAAATCCTTTCTGGCACATCACTCGATCTTAAAAATATGTGGCTGACTTGAACAGTAGATCTTTATTCCTTCCCAGGCAGAAGAAGAGGTACAGTGTGTGCACTGTATACTCAGCATAAGTAAACAGTGAATGCCTGAGCGTGGACATTCATGTAGAGGTATTAAATAAGGCAGTGAACTACTTTCACTGCAGCTGCTGGAGGGGGAAAATACGCCTTCTACATATGCCTATGCTCCAATTCCATAGATAAAGTCACACCATTCACTTGCTGGGGTTATTCCAGAGCAAACACTTTTCCTTCTCTGCCCGTGACAGGACACACAAGGCAGTTCATTCCTGGCATGATCCAGGGAAGTGCAGGAGGCAGAGATTTCTCCCACAGTGACTGGTTCTGCAGTAAATAGCATGTGTGGAAGCACCATTCACCTCCTCACTTACTAAGCACATTTGAATAAACCCCAGAGCTTAAATCAGGACGGGCTGTGTTCGTCCCTCACATTAGAAAACCATCAACAAGAAGAGGAATAAAAGAAGTGGACAGGCAACAGATTTAAACTGTGACTGCAAGAAATGCAGTTGCATGTCTGTAAAAAGTATATGCATTTAACAATTTCTGACATTTGAACACACTCCAGGGTTCTTTATAGGCATTTTCATAACTCCTGGTATAATTGCAATGTTACAACTGTGTGGTTTTATTTCCTCTTTGTGAAATATGTCTTCAACTCTCTTTAGTAATTACTTAGCTGAGTTATTCTGGTTAATGAAGACTTAAAGCTCCATGTTTGATGAAGAAAAATAGTATGTTTGGAAAATGTGTATTAATACAAGCAAGAGGCTGATAACAAACCTGCTGTAAACATAAAAAATGTCCCTTGGCTTTTTTACTTGTCTAGAGCTGGGTGGAAATTCAGAAGAAAATTCAATTATATTTTCTCATTTCTAGTTCAAAAAACACAATAAAAGACCCCAAAATAAATCTTCATTCACCTTTCCTGTCTGCTCAGTCTGGGTTTATATTGCATGTATGGGTGTGACAGAGGAAACTTGTCACAAAGTAAATAATTTTGGCCCTACAGACAAATCTTCAGCTCACACAAATTACAAACCCCGAATAATTTCAGGAGAAAGACTCTAATTAGCAAAGTTTCAGGCCCTGAGAGATGAAGCTCTTTTTAACAAGATGTGGATCCCACCCTGGTGTTGTGGCCTAACGAGCTGTCCCTGTAATGATTTTGAGAAGCCAAAACCGAAATGACTTGCCCTGGGCAAAGCCAGTTTCTGTGTTTGGTTGCCTCGAGGGCTGCAGCCCTTGGCACAGCTCTGCTGCCGTGGTTTTACAGCCCAGTGCACACCCTGCCCATGGGAATGTGGGCACGGCTGCCCAGCTCCCAGCAGGGCCTCTCGTGCCTGGGGCTGCCCTTTCACAGCAGGGATCATTTTGCTGCAGGAAACCAAAGGACACCCTTGGGCTGTTGGGAAGTTCCCTTAGAATCACAGAAGGTTCCCGAGCTGGATGGGTCCCACAAGGATGATTGAGTCCAACTGCTGACCCTGCACAGGACACCCCAACAATCCCATCCCGTGTCTGAGGGCATTGTCCAGTCACTGCTCCAACTTGGAGCTGTTTGGTTGTGCAAAGTGACTTTTCACACCTCACTGTGGCAGGATCACCTGCTCATTTCACAGGGGCTTGTTTCTCAAGGCAACCCTGTGGTTTCTAACGTGAGACTGGCCCAGCATTGGCCCTGTGCTGCTGCCCAGCTCCCCCAGCATCTCTGGGAATTGTCCTCACCCCATCCTGCTGCCCAGCTCCCCTGGCATCCCTGGGAACTGTCCTCACCCCATTCTGCTGCCCAGCTCCCCTGGCATCCCTGGGAATTGTCCTTACCAAGGGCTCCAGCTGCGTTCCCTTCCCTGCAGGAAAGTGTTAGATCTTTTCTCCCCCGGGCCAGCAGCCCACCCACCCTCTCCCACCGGGGAACACCCCGCTTTATTCCTTGGGCAGCATTAAATAGGGTTCCTCATCCTCGCTGCGATTCCCGGCGCGGCCGGGAGGGAGCACGCCGAGCCCGGATCCGGGAGGAGCCACGCTCGGGATCAGCCAGATCCTTCACCCTCTGGAGCAGCGTGGATGCCTTCTCCAGCCCCACATTCCAGCGCATCCATTTCCAGCCTAAAAAACCTCCGCAGCTGCAACTTAACATTGAAATAATGAACGCTTCCCTCGCTGTAGGTGCTCAGAATAAATCCATTCCCCCCGGTAGCTGTGCTGGCTCCACATGGCTGTGGTAAAACAGTTATTACCCTCGAAGGGAAGAGCCTTGGCCAGCCAAGGAAGCAGAACTGGATAATACTCAAGTATTTGTTACCTCACATCAAACTGAAATAAAAAAATCACGTTCTGCCAACACGTTGTGGCTACACATGTCAGCAATATATTTCACTACAGGTTACACTGAGGATTTTTAACATCATTCCAGCATCTGCCATATGTAGTAGGGTACTAACAAAGTAACTGGCCCAAAATTCAGAAAGTAGGTTTAACAGTTCCAACAGTTCAGTTATAGCCCAACTGGAAAGTGATGGGTATTTTTTTTAATTTAGGATGTGTGCCATGCTTATTTTAAAGTAAAATAATGGAATTGTGTTCTGCAAAACCTGAGGATCTTGGTTCTATCCTTAAAAACATTAAACACACACAAATACAGACAGACCAGTGACTGGCTTAGCAGCTCGACAGTGAAACACAGAATTGGTGGGATCAATAATCAGTTCAGCCATCCTCATGGGTAATGCCAGGGTTACTCTCTCCTGATCTTGACAGAATTATTTTTGGATTAATCTGATTCAGCTGAAAGGGAATCTGCTGGCCATGAAGGGAAGGCAGTTTGTGACAGCTTCTGTGACTCACTGGCACAAGCAGAGCGATATCTGGATGGCATCAGCTGCTGCCACAGATCCTGCTAAATGCAGCCTTTGTCAGGGTGGCCAGGAGACAATGAGCAGGGAAGAATGAGCTCCCCTTTGGCACTCACTCGCCAGGGACCTACAGAAACTGTGTGGCTTGAAAGAGCCTGTGTCTAAATTAATTTACTTAAATTGGCATAGTTACTTTGTGGGTGGGAATTCAGGTGAGCAGGAAGTCAAGGGTTAGCTGCTCTGGGTCTGACCTCACACCAGCCAGCCAGGAGTTGCATCACAGACTGAAAAAGTAGTTGAGACATGGCAGGACTATTTATTTTTGTTGTCTTAGAGACACTTTCTCAAGAAAGGCAAAGTGAATAGACACCAAAGTTCATCCTATCGCTGCCTGGATGTTCCCCTGCATCCCTGTCCCTCTTTTGGCTGTGAACCGACCCCCAGCTCCTCTCCCTTCTCCTCCTGGCCTTGGTTTTGGGTTGGCTGTGGAAGGAGGGTGCAAAGAAAGCAGAGAGGAATCATGCAAAGGGAGAAGGGATGGGGTTGCCTGCAAACCCTGTGTGTGCATCCTGGAGCATGGCTGAGCCTGGGGGACCCACTGCTCCCTGCTCTGGGTCAGACCTGCCCTCCCCTCATGGAGCATGACCCCCATCAGCTGCTTGCTCAACACAAACACTCTGCATGCAACCTCCACCCCTTGGGACAGGGCAGAGCATCTGGGGCTGAAAATCTTCCAGAGAGACAAAGTAGAAAAGAAATTTAACCCAGCTCCTGACAGCTGACACAGGCACGCAGTGCACAGGGCCATGAACAGGTTAAAAACACAGCAGGAATGCAGCCAGTCCTGAGCAGACACTCCTGTCAGCTGGGCAGGGTGTTTAACACAACCTCCCTACACAGTGTTTTAAAAGCATTCTCAGAGCTCCAGTGGGCAGTGGCCAGCAGCTGTGACGCTGCCTGACGCGGGCAGGACCCGACAGCCCACACATAACCTGCTCCCCAGGGCCAGCCTGGCTGATAAGCCTGGCTCAGCTGGGCCAGGGCTTGCCCAGTGCCGTGTCAGGGGCCTCCTGCTCAAAGATGTGGTGGGATGGCCCCACCCTGCCTTGGACTCTGCTCCTCCTGCTCGAGCTCCGTGTCACTCCTCCTCCTGAGCACTGCGGTGATGCATCACAGATGTGCCTGTTGTAAGCCAGAAGAAGACCAAATTCCCACCAGCCTTGAAGAAACAGTCATTTTGCGTGTTCATCAGGGGCCTTGTTGGGAGCCCACTTCCTGCTGGGTGTTTTCTGTGCCTTGGCACAGCAGGGATGGCAGCAGAACTGGAGCATCAAGGCCTTGCACTCTCCTGCCTCTCACTTGTGCAGGTGGAAATGCCCCAACAAAGAAGTGATGGGAACTGGCTCCTCACCACTGGCATTGCTGCAACGCTGCAGAAGTCCACAGTCTGCTTCTAATCACACCAGACCAGCTATACGTGAGCAGAGGGTGAATCCCAGTGGTGGAAAAGGACTTTGGGGACAGAGGACGTTGGTTCTGGAGCTGGGTGTGACACTGAGCTCAGTTCTGCTGGTGCTGCTGGGAACCAGCCCTGGCTGTCTACAGAACCTCCACCAGCACCAGGGAGCTCGGCACAGTCCTGTCTGCAGGACATGGATGGTGCAGTTTGACCTTCCTGCTGCTCTGTGTCCTGGCCTTTTTATAGCCCCAGATGTGCTCACTAACCACAGCACTGCTCAGCTCCTCTTCCAATCCTACTCATTCCTGAGTGAAAGCAACCCAGCGATCAGACTGAAAGATGAAAAGCCATCATGGCCAACATCTGGGTGCAGACTGCAGACACTTGTGCATTAGTATGTTAACACAAGATATTTATGTGAGCTGGAGGCAAATAGAATCTTTCATTTCTTGATGAAGTATTTTACTCACAGAAAGTCACGCAGAGAGGGAAAGGGGAATACATTGTCTCATTTATTAGTGCAAGCACATGAAAAATCACATACAATATAAGATTATATTATGAGACAGTCATAAGAGGGACAATTTATAGCTAAAGGTCAAAAGAAACAGAAGACTAACCCGCAGAGCAGCTCTTGGCCTTTCATGTCTCATTCCTTTTGCATGTCATTGTTTAAAGACAGAATTCTGGGCATCCTCCTCAACAGGCAGCCCTTCTGCCCTCCCATGTGCTGCAACTCTGGTTCAACCTCCTGTTCCCATGGCAACAAAACGCAACAACATTATTGGTATTTTCCACACAATCATGCAATTTCCCCTCTCCCCAGGACAGAGGGCTCTGTGACCGACCAGGGGATCCAAGCACAGGCAGGCAAGAATTCTGGCAGTGTTGGAGCAAACAGAGCAGCAAACTGAAGGGTCAGCTTCAGAGAAATCCAGAATATGGTGGTAACACCCCAACAGCAAGCTGGGTGGACAGGCAGGGAAGCCATGTGGCTTCTCATGCAGTGATGCCAAAGCCCAGAGTCACCCCTGGCTGCTCAGGCAGCTGAGAACTTCCTGACATTGGGAAAGAGCATCAAAATCAGTGGATTAAAAGGATGTAAACCAGCTGGAAGTGATGGTGGGCAGCTTTACTGTTACAGTTCTGTTTTCAGTCTGTTCATTTACAGCCTCAAAAGTGCTGAATACCTGTCCTGGGACAGTTCTGCAGTTCAAGCTGCTCCCTCCACCACGGGAATCTTTGTGGATGGGTTATTAAATGACAGGACTGTGACCCAGAGGATGAAGCTGCCCTCAGAAAGGTTATAGTAAAACTGATTTACACAGAGACAGTTGTAAATGCCACTCTTGCTCCCTAAAAATAAAGGCAGGATTTTTTAAAGCCAAAAGCACAAGAAAAGCCTGATTTCCATCGTTAGTTACAAACCACAGAAACGGAGAGATCGTGCCCAGGGTGCCAAAAAGTGGGATTGTCAACGAAAGGCTGTCAAAGGCCATTTACTTCATGTCTCTGCCCTAAAAAGGACCAGCTTGCATGACTCACATCCTCACCAGCTGGGGCCTCTCCCCCAGCAGGCACAGCAGGAGGGTTCCTTCGGTGCTCTCACACCAAGTTCTGCAGGACTCGTGCAGCTGGGGGGTTGTTTGCCCCCACCTCTTCCAAACAGAAGTGAGCACCTGTGCTTCCAAGGGCTTGGTCCAGAAAGTCCCCCCCAAGGCAGCCATGCATGCACAGCACTAAGTCAGCCCAGCGAGTGGCCAAAATTCAGCTGCTGGTCTAACACCTCTCTCCATCTGAAGGGATTTTTTCCTGGGCATTTCATGTTGGATGAGTCACTTTTCCTTTTAACCTCACAACTCTGAGTGCATCTGTCAACCCGGCCACAGCTGGGGTAATGCAGAGGTCAAAGGGATAAATAGCAAAGAGGCTTTATGAACACTCTTCCCCACAAAAAAAATCCCTTTTGTGGCCAGGAAACAAAAATCACACAAAATCCATCAAATTGCTTGATTGTGTAATTAGTACTATTGTAAAAAATATCTTATGCTGACTTCCTTTTCTTTTTTTTTCACCACCTTTCTAAAAGCCTGTGGAATAGGAAGGATTCCCTGTTTTCCATGTTCTCCTGACACGGTGCCAAGCAGCAGAGAGCAGCTGAGGCCATATTTTGTCAAATAACCCAAAAGCCAACATACTTGGCAATGAACATGGACAACATGTCATGGTCATTCTGATACAATGACCGGGTTTCATTCCACACCAGTCTGTTTTCATTGCTCTTGGAGTGTTCATGGCAATGCTCTGGCAGGGTGATCATTTTCATTCACAACCAAGTTAGCAATTTGGCCCTTGCTAACACCATTATTACACTAAATTATCAGGAGGGCTTGAAGTCCCTGCTCACATCTGCTGTCCATCTCAGAGACCAGAAATAAGGTCCCAGTGCTCCTAAGGTTGCATGACATTGCCTGGAGTTAGAGTCAAGTGCATTTCTGTCTCTGTAAATTCTCCTGAATTTATTAAAGAGGAGTTTGGAAAGCAAAGCAGGGAGCAGCCCCAAGAGAGCTGGTGGGAATTACCAGGGTGCACTCTTCCAGTGCCTAAAGCGGCTCCAAGAGATCTGGAGAGGGACTTGGACAAGGGCCTGGAGTGACAGAACGAGGGGAGTTGCCTTCAAACTGAGGGAGGGTGGGTTTAGATTAGACATTGGGAAGAAATTCTTCCCTGTGAGGGTGGGGAGGCCCTGGCACAGGTTGCCCAGAGAAGCTGTGGCTGCCCCATCCCTGGAAGTGTCCAAGGCCAGGTTGGACAGGGCTTGGAGCAGGTTGGGCTGGTGGAAGGTGTCCCTGCCCATGGCAGGGGGTGGAATGAGATGGTCTTTGAGGCCCCTTCCCACCCAAACCATTCCATGACCCTTGTGAGGAGGAAGCCCCATGTCCCACAGGATGAGGGGGGAGGAGAAAAGGCCGGGGGCTGTGACCTGCCCCAGCTCCTGCCCCAGCTCCTGCCCCACCACCCTGCTCTGGGCACAACCCGGAGCTGTTTGTGGAAGGGGATGTTTGCAGCAGAGCCAGCAATCAAACTCCACTCAGACAAGGATGGCAGCCCTGGAGGGGACTGGTGACAAGTGAGGACGTGTTCTCTGCTCTCTCACTGGGGTCCCCTGCACCTCTGCCCTCCCCACAGGACAGCCCGTCCTGTCCCCATTGGCACCATCAGGCTCCTTTTAGGAACCTGCTGGTTTTCCCTGCAGAGGGACGTCCTCCTTGACCGTGGTCCTTGCCTGGGCCTGTCCTCTCTGCCTTGTCTGAAATGCCTGCACTCGAGAATCCAGACTCCTGTGTTGTCTGTGCCAGTGAAAGTCCCCATTTAAGAGGCACTGCTGATTTCCTCCAATAAATAATTAGCAGTGAGTCAACGCGTGGGGCCAGCAGCCTAGCTGAGACAAACTGGCAAAGCTTCATCAGCAGAGGTGCTCTGCAGACTAAAGCAAGCAGAGGGGCTGAGTGGGCTGCTCACAGGAGCTGGGAGTGACTAATTCCATGGGCACTTTCCAGCCGCGGGGAAGGGCAGTGGAGGGGCTGCTCCCTGTGCTGCTCCTCAGGCTCGAGCAGCTGAGGTCAGCTCCAGTCTCCTGGGTCAGCTCCAGCCTCCCGGGGTTGTTCTCCTGAGCCAGGACTCACAGCTGCAACCACCGTGAAGGTGGTGACAGGAATTTGGGGTTCTGGCTGAAACACCTCCATGCATTTCATGCTGGGACACAGCGATGGGAACAGCTGGAAAGGAAGGAGAGGGCAGCAGCTGGAAATAAACCGTGTTTAGCCAGGGTGAGCACAGCACAATAACAAGCAAGGGATGTAAACCCAGAGCGTATCTTCAGCAATTAATTAACAGGATTCCATATAAACAACCCCAGAGGCAACCCTAACTCGTCTTCTGCTGTAAAAACAGACTCTGACTACCAAAATGCTGCAGCCTGAGGATTGTAACATCCCTCTTGGTTACAGTCACACAGAAAAAAAAAAGGAAAACACTTGCAGGTTGGGCTCAAGGAATAAGTAAATAAAGAGCAAGATACACACGACATAGAGAGTTGTGTAACACATTTTCTTAACAGGATCAAATTCATTTTTCTGGCCAGGTTTTTATTAATATTACCACTACACCAACAGTGTAGACCAGCATACGTGCATTTGTGAGCACCTGGTCCTACAGCACAAAAGCAAAAAGCCTAAAGCTAAAAAAAAAAACCCTTTATATTTTTTCCTTGGCAATCACAGCACACGGAATATATGATTTCTTCCATATTTAGAAAACAACAGGTTTCCTTGGGGTTATCCTGAAATGAACTCAGTTTAGGGCCCCAGCACAGCCACAGCAAGTTAAAAGCCATCTTTCCACTCACTTCAGCGGGAACCAAAGATTTGTGAATAAAATGTTGGCACATCTTTAACAAGGCAGGAATTTTGTACTCAGTCCTGCAGGGAGTAATCCCTTCATTAAATGCAGCAGAAATATAGGACTGTGTTAGTTATTGTCCGTGAAGAGAAGCAGGTGCTCCTAACGTGACTTCCAGACACCGAAGGAAATGGAGACCCAGCGCAGCCCCTGAGCTCTGGCAAGCAGGATTCCTGTGGAAAACATCCATCCCGGCGTGCTGGATTCCCTGTGTGCTTTGGAAACACCCAACTGGGAGAGCAGCAAGCACCAAGAGGAGCCTCCATCCTCTCCAGGCGTGACCCCCGGGCTGGTTTCTGCTGCTCCTCCCGGAGTGGTGCCGGCCCCTGAGGCACCCAGGGGTGCACCCAGCTGCTGCTGGAGGGAGGGAGCAGGAAGGATGGGTTTGTATCAGTAGACGGGATTGCAATTTGAAAGACATGGACCATGCTTTTGGTCCCAAAGGCCTCTATCAGCTCACTTCATTTCTGCACGTCTCAGCTTTGCAACCCGGAAAACAGCTCTTCCTTCTCTCCATCTCCCAGCAAGATTTCCAGTCTCCGTCCATTAGGCCTGGAGACACCAGGAAGGGGGGTGCAGCAGTTCCTACCTGGGACAAGCTCCCCGCTGGCTGGAGTGACTCCCCAGGAGGGCAGGAAGACAGGCTGGGAGTGCAGCTGGCTCAGAGGGACACCCCAGGGGCCACAGAGCTGCCCCTGTGACAGAACACTCCCTACAGCTCCACCATCAGACCCACAGAGGGACAGTCACTGAATCACAGAAAGGTTTAAGGAAAGACCTTAAAACTCATCTCGTTCCAACCCCCTGCCATGGGCAGGGACACCTCTCACTATCCCAGGTTGCTCCAACCTGGCCTTGGACACTTCCAGGGATGGGGCAGCCTCAGCTTCTCTGGGCAACCTGTGCCAGGGCCTCCCCACCCTCACAGGGAAGAATTTCCTCCTAATGTCTAATCTAAATCTCTCCTCTTTTAATTTTAAACCATTCCCCCTTGTCCCATCTCTATCTGCCTGTGTAAAAAGTCACTCTACCTCCTTTTAATAAACACCCTTTAAGCACTGTAAGGCCACAATGAGCTTTCCTTGGAGCCTTCTCTTCTCCAAGCTGAACCACCCCAGCTCTCTCAGATATAGAAACAGGAACTATTGCCACAAAAACACCTCCTTACACTAAAAGGCCCAAACCAGAGTACCCCACTCACATCCACCCCATGATTTTATTCACCATATCATTTATTATTTATTATGGTCATGGTTTATGACATAGGTGTGTTCTGCTTCTGGAGGAGATGAAGCACAATTCTGAACAAAGCAAATGCATTTGCTCTCCCCCAGAAATGTTACAGGCATTTACACATCCAGCTGCACTGAGGGATGGAGTATGGAGTGTATCTGGCTGGGAAAGGCCCATGGAAATTAGGACTGGACACATGCTGTGGCATAAGAGTCACACATTCCTGACAGAGCTGGGGCTATGGGATGCACCATGTCAGGAAGTGTGTGCTGTGCCTGCACGGGGTGGACACTGTGGATGCACCCAGCATCTAATGCACCCACTACTAATGCTCTGCAACAAGATAAGCCAGGGTTGGGGGTCCAGGGAGGCAGGGAGGCAGGAATGTGGGAGCAGGACTGGCCTCCCTGACAGTATCTGCTCAGTGGTGGTCTTACTGGAAAATTTACTTCCAGGCAATGGAAAACAAATGAGGTGGTTTTATATGTCACGTAACGCTGGGCTACAAAAAGCAAAACAAGGGCAAGAACTTCATTGTGCTGAGAAACATCCCTGTTTCATTAGAAACCAAATACACTTTGTCTTCAGTGACTATAAAGCAAATGCCTGGGAAATATCTCAAGCAGTCCATTCCTTCTCCTGGCCTGCTCTGAAAAGCCACACTGACGGGAATGCTCACGTGGGTTGGAGTGGAGCCAATACACAAAGTCTTTAGGGGCCCCTCAGTGCATTCAGCAATAGTAAATCCCATTTAGGCTCCAGCCTCACTCAGAAACTTCCCTCTCAGGCACCTCCAAAGGGGCAGCCAGGTCTTTTCTACACCCCAAAACTATCTGGGGGCATCTGTGCAGGACATACCACCGGAACTCGTGTCTGTCTGTGCACATCCACCTACAATGTCCTGCTGCTTTCAGTGAGTGGGTCAGCCAAGGAGGTGCCACATGTCCAACAGGAAAACCCCAAGTTTTATACAAAGCACCATGGAAGTGTCCCCATGCACAGCAGGGCACAGCAGCCCTTTGTTATATCCCCAGGGCAACACTGGCTCACAGCGCATCAGGAATCGACCCTATAGGTTTTATAGGAAAACATCAATGTATTTTTTAGGAGTGCTTTGCAACTCTAACTGGAAGCTGCAAACTTTCCATGCTGGGAAGGCACACGGCTTCACACTTGTGTTCTCCCACGGTGACGGGTGCCAGCAGCCCAAGGTTGAGGCACCTGCATTTCCTCCTGACACTCCAGCCAGGAATGTGGAGGAAGTGCCTCGGAAGGGCGATGGAAGAGAACCAGATTTCTTTATAAACCAGCAAGCCTCACTTGAATGTTCAAAGGAAATTACTTTAATTTCTTGCATAGAAAGATTTAGGTGAATGTGATTTGACTGCCCAAGAGAGGAAAAAACAGGAGGCAGAAAAAACCTTCCTGATAACGCTTTATAGCGGAGTTACACAACCTTGGGAGTGGGAACTAGGAGAAGTGGAGATCTCCAGCTACAGAGAATCACGGAGTCATGGAGTGGTCTGGGTGGAAAGGAACTTTAAAGCTCACATCATTCCAACCCACTGCCGTGAGCAGTGACACCTTCTACTAGATCAGGTTGCTCCAAGTCCCATCCAACCTGGTCTTGAACACCAGAACATGAAAATACGTGAGGCAAACTGTTAGTTGGCACAAAGCAGTGGGGATGAGTACACTGGACACAGCTCCCCTGGCTGACACCAGCCAGGGATCCATCCTCCCTCATCAGCCGCCCACGAGGAGGATTATATAAAAAAGGCTTCTAAAAACACGAACAATAAATTTGCCACCTGGGTATAATTTGTGGATTTTGGTATTTGTTTAGGTCATCACATATTTTCTCTCAAATGAAGCGGCCATAAAGTAGCTTAATATTCTGTCTGACATCAAATAACTCCATAAATGGAGATAAACTGACAGGAGCTCAGTTCAAACCAGAATCAGGCTTTGTGGTTTGTTTGGGTTCTGTGTCCTGCCTGCTCCTCCTGCCTCGGGCCCAGGCTCAGACATGACGGGATGTGCAATTTTGTCTCTTTTTAGCTTTTTACAGCGGGCGACCCGATCTGATGAGCTAACAGGAACCTTACATCATCACAGAGGAAAAAACTGTCAGGACTAAAAATACCACGTTTGGTTGTCCAAAGGGAAAGAAAAAGCGTGCTTCCCTCAGCATGTTGTAACTGTTGAGTTGGACACCGGCCGCAAGGGCCTCTTACTCATTATTTCTGTCTTCATAGTCAAAAAACAGAGAAAAAACCTAATAAGCTGCATCACTCGTTCAGTGAAGAATATTTTCCTGAACAGCATTGTCCAAATGTTTTTTGCCAAGTTCAGCAAAGGGACTTCCACTGTTTCCGATGCCCAATCCCTCCCAGAATCAGAAACTCTGAGGGGGTTTTTCCCCTGGTATCTGTTGCTGTCAGCTGGATCTCATCCCTGCCCGACATCACGGAAACGGCGCGTGCAGCCAGGGGGTCTGTGGGAGCAGTGGGATGGAGGCTGAGTGCTGGCTGGGGACAGGCTGCCAACAAATCATTTCCAAATGAGTCATCAGCAGTTGATGCTCAGTGACTGCAGGACGCAGAGGAACCTCTCTGCCGTTAGCTCAGCTCCGTGCCTGCTCCACCCCAGCTTCAGCTGGGGAACCACCGAGAGGCTCGAGGTGTCTGTGGCATTTCAGGGGCATTACACAGCTCTCCTTCATAGAATCATGGAATGGTTTGGGTTGGAAGGGGCCTTAAAGGTTGTCTAGTCCAACCCTCCTGCCATGGGCAGGGACACCTCCCACTATTCCAGGTTGCTCCAAGCCCTGTCCAACCTGGCCTTGGACACTTCCAGGGATCCAGGGGGAGCCACAGCTTCTCTGGGCAACCTGTGCCAGGGCCTCCCCACCCTCACAGGGAAGGAGTTTTTTCCTTATGCCTGATCTAACCTGGCCCTGTCCTGGAGGGATGACCCATGTGGCTGCAGTTGCCCTGTGCCTTCCCAGGGAGGAGGCAGGCGAGGGGCTGGAGCCAGGCTGGGCTGCCCCCAGCACCAACTCAGCAATTCCCCCTCCTCTGCAAAATGTGGTCTAGAACACTCCTTCTGTCCTGAATCATTTCTCAGTCTCTTTTAGAATAACAATAGTACACCTATTTGAGAAATTCTACAAAAGCACAACTTGGAAAAATACCTGGGGATCCATAAACTAAAAAGCTTCCTTGAACACATGTTAAAACTATTCATGATTCTCCTGAGACATTCCAAACAGGCACAACTGACTCCACATCCATGAAAACAGAAAAGTAAATATCCACCTGGGCCAAGTATTTGTATTCTGCCTCCCTCGGCAGCAACACTAATGGTTTTAAAAGTAGTGCTGAAATGAAGATGCTGAAGGAAGCAGTGAATGGTTCTTGTGGTGAGCTAAAGAAAACTATGGAACTTGGGCCTGGTGAGGTTTTCCTGCCATGCTAAGGCCATGGCATGGGGCTGCATGGCAGGGCACCCTCTGGCCAGGCCCAGCAGAACCATCCACAGACTGACTTCGGGGTTGCTGAGAAAAAATAATGAGCTCTGGAGTACTGTGAAAATTTAAAGCCAACCAAAAACCCCCCTATTAAATCTTCAAAGAGACATGGAGGAATCAAAAAGGCTGAACAATCCATCCATGCCCATTTTATGAGCGTCGGACCTGTTTGATCCTGTGACACCTCACCTTGCACGCCTAAACATTCATAAAATGTCATATTCTTTGGCAACCAAGTCTTGTTTTCTGTGGTATCTTTAATAGGTGAAATATCTTGGGTGGAACACCACTAACTTCTCCTGCTGGCTGGTGGTGCATCCAGATGGACTTCAGGACCATTGATGGAGCAGAAGAGGACCCTCAGTCCCTCATGGGCTTTTCAGACACATCCATCTTTGGCTTAAAACACAGGAGGGTGCATGAGAAGCTTGGGTACAATTTCTAGCATGACTGTTCATCTTGGAATTGGTTATTTACCCACTTGATGCCACAGTCTCACTTATTTGTTAAACATCATTTATCCTGTGTGCAAGGACAGATTTGGAGCTGTTGTTTGCAGAAGGCCCTTAAATGCCTTAGTTAGAGAAGCAGATGGGAGCTATTTTTTTAATAATAAATTAAGGTAGAGACATATATTCATTATCATAATGTAATACTGTGCTTGAAGCAGACAAATACTTCAATGTTAATAACATCTATTTTCCATGCTCCTTGGATTTTAAATGATATTTATTATTTTTTCAGACACAAGGCATTTTATTCTATAGTCAGGTCATACTCTTTCCTAGAAAAGGCAGAAAAAGCTGAGGAACGTAGCAGGCTGCATGTGTTAAGAAAGAAACAGTGAGATGTGACCCTTTTTTAGGTGGAATCCCTGGTTATCCTAATGCCCACTGGACACTTGGCACAGTGGCCAAGCTGCTCATTGAATCAACATTCCCACCACTGCTGGTGGGAGCTTTTCTGTTGACATCACTGAATCTTGGATTGAGGTTTTCAGTGCTGTTCTATAAGGTTTTGTACAATATCACCTAACAGCCTTGCAGGTTCTTAAATATCATTCATGTTATTTAAACTCTGAGGGTAAATTCTGCTCCAGATCATGTGACACAGCTCTCTCAGCCTAAATGAGTTGCCCAGATGCAGCTGAAGGCAGAACTTTGGCCTGGCCAGTGAAGTTTCTGAGCAACCCATTTCGTTCTCTCCACTTCCTTGCACTCCAGTGAATGTCAGATCTATTTCTCTGGGTAATGACAAATCCTTCAAAACACTTTAAAGGTTTATTTCAGCTTTTCCACGTCCCAGTGACTGCATGCTTGGAGCGAGGGGAAAAAGAAAATTAAACTACCATTTGTGCACAATCAGTTTCCTCAAGGAATATGCTCCAGAAGATATCCTAGGGCAATGTTCTGGAGAGATCAGAGGAGCACCTTCAGTGGCAGGAGCCTCATCAGCCACACAGTGATGTGTCAAGAGGCCAATAACACCAGAGAAAAGATGTGCTTGAACTTGCCTGACCAGGGATGTGGATGTGTGTTGTCCTCTGACTGCAGCCATCCTGCTCTCAGTCTCAGCCCAGGCCGTGCCCATCTAACCACCCTCTGAGGTCCCAACACAAATGCCCCGTGACAAAACCTGTCCAAACTCATCTGGCTCAACTGAACCCATTCGTGCAACCGGCCCAGCAGGTCTGGGAGGGGAGCTGGGACACAGGAGGGGATCACCCCATCACCCACACGGCTCCAGCTCCACAGGAGGGGAACCTACACCCTGAAACACGGGGGAAACCCAGACAGCTCAGACCTGACGGGGCAGGTACAGAGCGGGCAGGCGGCTGGAGGGCCTGACAGATGAAAGGAGCAGTGATGGATGGTGTTGTGGCAACAGTCACTGCAAAGGCAGAAAGGGAAACAAAAGAAACAGGATATGGCTGTTTAGGGAGGTTGATATGTTACATTCCTGCAAGCATTTATGAATTCCTGCTTATATGTTAGAATACAAATATTGGCAATTACATTGATTTTTTTGCCTACTCAGTAAAGTCACTGCCCATAATCAGGGTTGGAATCTGGGCTGTTACATTTGTGTGATCTGGGTGCACAAGTGCAAACTTTGGGAATATTAAGAGTGAACTAAGACAAGAGATATAGCAGTTCAGAAGACCAACCTTGAATTGTTAGGGTGATCTTTAAAATTATATTTGCATGTTATTTGCCTGCTTTTGGTCTCATGTGGTGCCCAGGAGTTTAACTCCCAGAAATGGCAGGATTTGGACACCAAAGCGTCATTATTCTGGCCTGCAAGCCCTGGTAGTGAGAGGAAGGCTTAGGCTATTTGTTTCTGTACAGTAACCAAAAAATGAATGGGAAAGCTCCTATAAAACCCACCTACAGGAACCTCCATGGTCACTGAGTCTCAAAGCCGGCGTGTGTGGAGCTCAGCCTTTCAAAAAGACTGAGTTTGTTGTACTTATCTCTGAACGATAAAAGGCAAACTTTCCTTGACCTGCATAAATTGGGAACATTCAGCTTAATTTTCTCCAGTTGTCTGCATTCTGGAGCTGTACAACACCCAAAAAAGGAAGCATCGCTACAAACAGGGTCAAGAGGGAGGGTGATAAATACTGAAATCCCCAAGAAAGGCTGGGGACCTCCTCTGCTGGATAGGTACAATCACTTGGACTCCGCTGTGTGAAATAACGATACTAAAAATGTGCCAAATTTGTTTGCAGAATAGACCAACAGCTGCCATCTGTCATGATTTCACAAGGAAAAAGCCAACAAAAATCTCAGTGTTCAGCTGCTCGGTGAAGTGACTCAGACCAGACCACAGGTTTCGACTTTGTTCTTCCAGGCACCGTTTCTGACGGGGGAATCAATCAGTTTAATCCCATAATGGGAACAATTAGCCTTACAGAAAAAGCAGATCGCTTGTAATCTCATCTTCTGCTCACAATATCGTGCCAATATTGCTTTTTATTTTCTCGTCGGTCACAGTGCCATGGAAAGGTTACAGCTCACACAGGGTAAGAGCCAGGGTTAATCCTGCCCTCGTTGTGAGCAGCAGCTGAACCCCTGGGGAGGGGGTCATGTGCTCCCAAAGCAAACAGACCAGCTCCCTGCATCTGGTCCAGGTATTCCAGGCCTGCAGCTGCCCAGGTGGGATGGAAAGGGCAGGGATGTGCTCTGGGGCAGCAGCAGTGAGGGGCAGGGCGGAGGGACAGTCCCCACCTGCCTGCTCTGTGCTGCTCTGTGCTGCTCTGTGCTGCTCTGTGCTGCCCAGGCCTGTCACTGGGTTAGTCTCAGTCTGGGGATTAAGGCCATGAGTAAGGTCAGACCTGACCTAACAAGCATCTGTTTGCTCTGACTCCTGAGATGGAAAGTGGAACCGAGAACAGGGTGAACAGGGAACCAGCTCATTTTCCAGCAAAACTGATAGGAAGAAGGGAATATATTTAAAAAAAAAAAGTGTTCTGTTTGTAATGTTTTGAACATGTTGTGACCTTTCCATGAGCCCTGACATGAGCCTTGTCCTTGTCCACAGCCTTCTGCAGAGCTGCCTGTTATCAAGGACAGGCTGCTGCTGAGCTCTGGTGCGAGCCAGCCACGCTGTGTCATTGCTCCCCGGTGTTCCCCTCGGGAAATCCATCCACAGGCTCTTATCTTCTGTTTAGTCTGCAGCATTTGGGAGGTAGAGACTCATCCTTGCTGCTCAGTGTACAAATTTCTGGTAGATGACTGGTACCCTGAGGAGCAAGACTCAGAATTACGTGTAAAAATTGTCTCGTGAGTATTTGCCAGAACAGAACAATAAACTGCATTTTGTGTCAGGCCCTGCCGTGGTTTACCCTCTGAACTCGTCTTACAAAGCCAAAGGACTTGCCTTTGTCCTTTCTGTGAATCTGTTCTCACTGCACAGTGTTCAAGGGAGTCAGAGATGGGTCTGACCACGCACAGTGCAGCCTCTTGCACACAGTTTTCATGGACTCACAGAACATTATGGGTTGGGAGGGATCTCAAAGCTCATCTCATTCCAACCCCCCTGCCATGGGCAGGGACACCCTCCACTAGCCCAGGTTGCTCCAAGCCCCATCCAACCTGGCCTTGGACACTTCCAAGGATGGAGCAGCCACAGCTTCTCTGGGCAACCTGTGCCAGGGCCTCCCCACCATTATAGTAAAGAATTTCTTCCTAATGTCTAAACTAAACCTACACTCTTTCAGTTTTTCTCCATAACAATCCCTTAAAGCTCCAAAGCCTTGGGAGGCAGCTGGCTGCTCCACCTGAAGGTGATTACAGAGAAGAAATTCTACTGGACCAACACGATTTCTTTCATTATCCTAATGATTTCTATCACAGCTGGATTTTTCTCTGTGGGGTGCTTAGATCTGTGAGATAAACTTCTTAGAAATGATTTAGACAAACAAATGAATTAAACAGAATTCAGAGTGACAGTTCCCAACACTTGGGCATCCGCCAAGGAACTTTCAAAAGCCAAAATAATAACTCAGATCTGAGAGATCCTGCAAAGCTTATAAATTAAGTAATCCTTTGGAAACCTGCAGCTAAAGCTGCCATAGGGTTGAGATTTGCTTGGACTTAATCCAAATAATGAGCTTCAAATTTAACTGTTTTCACAGGATGTTGGGGTTTTGGATATTTTTTATCTTTTAACTATTAAGTAAAGGTACAAACAGGAACTGTTAAGAATCTGTTGTACATGAATCCCATCAGGATAGGAAGGCACCAGAAAGGACCATGGAAATGGAAATGAACATGAAAAAGTCAAGGATTACTGATTAATGTAAGAAAGGAAAAGTACTCTGAGAGGACAAACTGCACAAATGCCACGAAGCATTGCTTGGAGTCTTTACTGCCACAAGGATTTTGCATTCATGTGATCAGCATCACTTCCAGGGGCCGTTTGCAATCACAAATATGAAGAGGAGCAACCAGCATCAGAACCTGCAAATGAGCATTCACAACAAAGGATTTTCAAACACAAACCATGAGCCACCGAACCTGACACACAATTTTAACAGGAGTGTGGCTGCTGGGAAGGCCAGGACACAGGTTAACAGCTGGATTGATGCTTAAAGCTGCTTTTAAATCGTAGAAACACAGGATGGTTTGGGTTGGAAGGGACCTCAAAGAACATCCAGTCCCACCCCCTGCCATGGGCAGGGACACCTCCCACTATCCCAGGTTGCTCCACGCCCTGTCCAACCTGGCCTTGGACACTTCCAGGAATGGATGACTTCAGCCTCCTGAAATGGCTCTAAGCAGAAACAGCCACGTCCAGAAGAAGATAATTTGTAGAGCAAGAAAATCTCCTGACCTGGAGAAGAACTCTCAAGCCACAATGATGTTTAAAACACTCTCATATGGACACATGTTCATAAACAGCATTGGAGGGTCATTATCAGGACTCCCAGATAAGCACAGACCTCTGCTAGACACTGGGAGGGGGGCAGATGGAAAACCTGAATGCTCACTCAAAATGGGACACAAAGCTGAATATCTGTAGTTTACCCAGTCGGTCTCTGATAACAAAGGAAGGAAACTCAGAGTGTCACCCGTGGCAAAGGAGAGCCAGGATGGAATATTGAAAAAAAGAAACAAAGGGGTGATAAGGCTTTGGGGTGGAAAAATACTGGAAACAAACATCGAGGAAAATATCAGGGAGGGGAAAGATAAAGTGAATGGAGTGATGAGATTGAATTCATGAACATGTTTGACCTCTCTTTGAATAATGTGTGGTCTCTGTTAGAGCTTGCTGCAGGGTTTCAGCACTCGGATGAAGAATGAGCACGTGATCCTGTATTTCAGCTCCCCCAGCAAGGTTCAGCTCATCTGCTGTTGGTCCTGTTGATTGCTCAGCCAGAAGTAGAAATCCAATTAGCTCAGAATTTAAAAATTCTCACTGAGTAACCTGGTCTAGTGGAGGGTGTCCCTGGCCATGGCAGGTGGTTGGAATGGCTTCATCTTTGAGGTCCCTCCCAACTCAAGCCATTCTGTGATTCTATGATTCAAAGACAAACCCAGAAATTTCTGAGCCCACTTTGGTTGGCTGAAGTGGGAGTTGACTGGTTCCTCTGCAGGCTGCAGAACTGTGTTGGCTTTAGTGTGGAAAGGTGTGTGAGCAGCTGAGAGAACATGAGGCATCTGTGAACTGTGGGGATCTTTGGATAACATTCCCATTCCCTGCATCCTGGGAAAAAACATCTACGGCAGAGGGGTGCAACATTAATTCCTGACACAGTTCTGAAACCTGAGGGCTTCTCTGCATGTGGACACTTTCCATCAGTAGCAATTCAACTGCAGACAGTTTTATTCAGAGTAAAACTGCCTCCACTTCGCTCAGCGTAATGCATTTTGGAATATAGTCTCATTTGGAATAAGCACACCTACCAATTTTTACCAGTTTGGCTAATTGTGTTTTACTTGGGTTAAGTTTTCCATGAGCTGTCAGTTCCATGAGGGGTGATCTGGGCTGAGCATTCAAAAAGCCTTGAAGAGAAAGTGCCTCGGAGCCAGCAGCTCACTGTCTGCTTTTGAAATGAGCACCTTAATAGAGGGCATTTCTGTGTTTTGATCATCCGTTGCCTCTGCCAGCGAATTACTTTGATCCCCTGATGCTTTGCTGCCCAGCACAGCTGCCCCTCCCAGCATGGTGCAGCTCACAACCCACCTGGGGAATGGGCCCCCACTGAATGCCAGTGGGAAATGTTGGACTCCACAGAACTGCAGGTTTCGTTTTTTCTCTTCTTTTTTCCCATATCTCTGGGTTTATTCTCCCTATTTTCCAGCAAGCTTAGTGTCTTCCACAGAAAGGATTTTTTTTTTCCCTCCTGAGAGGAAGGAGATGCCGGTGCTGACACACCGTGTTTGTAACTCGCTCCTTGAGGGAATTCTCTTTGTCACCAAACAGTGAGAGCAGGAGAAGTGGGACAGCAACCAGCCCTCCAGCTCTCTGTGAGAGGAATTTCGCTGTTTGGCTGGGTGGATTTTCTAACACAAGCAAGGAAACCTCAGACCAGCCTCCTCCCAGGCTGCTGCAGGCTGGGTGATATCACGCAGGAATGAGGAGGTATGATTCATCACCCAGACAAAAGTCAGCCTGTGCAGCCTCTCTTGGTGGAGGCACACGCTGGAGAGGAACAAAGAGCAGTGGAAAGCTCTGCTGGTAGCGGCTGCAGCTGGACCTCTCCTCTGCAGGCACCTTCCTCGCAAAGCAAACAAAGCACGTTGTGTTTCAGGTTTGTAACGCAGCACTGGATTCATGGTGCTAAATCCCAAAGCTGCAGCATGGCTCAGGAGCGTGTTTAAGAGTTACAGCTCCCCCCCTGTCCCAGAGCAGAGCCCAGTGACACGGGCACAGCAGTGAGACGGTCACACAAACCTTCCCGGGTCACCAGCAAAGAGACTCTGCAGCAAATGGCACATAAATCAAACTCACAGAAACTGGGCAGCGAGAAGGTGCTCGATGAAACTGGACCTTCCAAACAATGAACCCTTTGTTAGGTCCCTTTTTTGAAGTGGGATATTCCGGTCCAGCCCTTTTCAGGAAGAGAGGGAGATTTTACAGGCATTTTGAGACTTCTTCTCAGCTTCTGGGGGACGTGCTGAGCAGCTGTGCTGGCCACCCACCCCACCTCCTCTGTGCCATCCCTTTATACACCCTCTGGCAGCGTGGACATCTCTGTGGTGCTCCAGCAGTCACAGGGATGCTCTGCTGTGCTGGTGCTGCCCAGAGACCCCTGTAGGGACACAGGGATGTTGGGGTGCAATGGCCATGAAATGCTCCCAGGGCTGGAGCACCTCTGCTCTGACAGACTGAGAGAGCTGGAGCTGTTCAGCCTGGAGAGAAGGCTCCAAGGAGACCTTAGAGCCCCTTCCAGTGCCAAATGGGCTCCAAGAGAGCTGGAGAGGGACTTGGGACAAGGGCCTGGAGGGACAGAACAATGAGGAATGGCTTCCCACTGCCAGAGGGCAGGGTTAGATGGGATATTGGGAAGGAATCCTTCCCTGTGAGGGTGGGGAGGCCCTGGCACAGGTTGCCCAGGGAAGCTGTGGCTGCCCTTGAATCCCTGAAAGTGTCCAAGGCCAGGCTGGACGGGGCTTGGAGCAACCTGGGCTGGTGGAAGGTGTCCCTGCCCATGGCAGGGCCTTTGGAACTAGAGGAGCTTTAAGGTCCCTCCCAGCCCAGATCATTCTGTGATTATTTTCTTGCAGGTTTATCTTTTGCCCAAGCAATAACCAGGAAGGATTCCCAAATGGCTTTACATGAAATCAGATTATTTCCTTGAACTTTTTTCTCCTTCAAAAGACTTATTGTGATGAACAAAACAGTCATGACTACACGGTTACCGACCTATTACATCATTTTCTTTCCACTCCAGAGGATGAAAGTGCAGTGAGGGGGGCTTTGACCACATCAAGTAAAATATACTTTACTACTAGAGAAGTACTAGAACTTTACTCCTGTGAGTAGTCGCTCCGAACCCCACCCGTAAAAGGTTTCAGGGGTAAATCGCGCTAAAGCTCCCCCCGAGGACAGCCGGGAGGGGCCGATCCCGCCTCCCCGACACGCCCTGCGGGCGGGCCGAGCTGGGGAAGGCGGGTCCAACCCGTCCCGGCGCTCGGGAGCGGCGGCGGGACCGCGAGTGGAGCCGGAGCCGCCGGCGGGCAGGGAGCGCCCGCAGCCGCGATGTCCCACTCGGTGGTCCTGCGCGGCCCTTCGCCGTGGGGGTTCCGCTTGGTGGGCGGCAAAGATTTCAGCGCCCCGCTGACCATCTCCAGGGTGAGCTCGGAGGGGCGGGGAGGGCACCGGCCGCAGGTGATGGGCGGCGGGGATGCGGCGGGTGGTACCCGGGTGGTACCCGGGGTCGGCCGGCGGGTATCAGCGCTCGGGCTCTTTTTGACTTCATATTAGTCTATACACATCCAAATACACTCTCCTCAAAACTCAGCGCCGTTTCAGCCGCTTTTCCCGGTGTTACAGCGTTCTCCGTGCTTTATTTATTATTTTTTTTTGTTGTTGTTAATTCATAAAGATCCGCTTTCAAAGTTTTTAGTGTTCAGAGGGTTTGGATTCACGCCCTGGACTGAGTTCACAGGCTGTTGGGGTTTGTAAGGAAGGCATGAGTTAAGTCAGCAAGAAGTTTCTCCGCGCAGGCTGCGGCGTTCTGGGGTCCCTGTGGGCTGGTAGTAATTACTGTGTAAGTGCACTCACACTTGTGTTTAACCTCACAGAGATGTATTCTGGAAACTTCTTTGCTAAGACGCCGCAGATAGCTTGAAAAAGGCTTTGTGTGTAGATATATGCGAAAACAAACCTCCCCCCGTGCGGGAAGGAGCCCGGCGAGGTGGTGCGATGGGCTGTGTGATGGATGAGGTGCCGTGTCTGAGCCGGGCATGTTCCTGCGGGCACCGGGGTTTCCAGCGCCGTCGGGCTGCCCCGGGAAAGGGCTGGGTTCCCCAGGCTGCTCTGCCTTCCCGGCCTGTCGGGCTGTGCAGGATTGCCCAGCTCCCCTGGGCAGCTGCTGCTGAAGTGCTGGAACAAACACTGAGTGTATTGAAAGGCTTTGAAAGGAGCTATAACTTAAAAATATTGGTGTAACGCACGCAAGCTGTTTGCCGTCGTCTCCTTCATCTGCCAAAGCTGTGACAGAAAAGAGAAAACACGTACCCTGAGTTTCAAAGAAATAATTACGGAAGAGAGCGTGTTTTAAAGGGATTTAGTCTGTATTTGAGTTAAAACGCGCCTGTTGCACAGCTCTGCCTCTGGTTTTGCTTTGGACTGTCCCTTTCCGAGTGCTCCAGCGAGGGCTGTTTTGGAGGAGGAACAGGAGGAGATGGATGGAGAGGGAAGGGAAGGGCAGGGAGCAGCAGCTGGCGGGGCTGGCTGTGCTGCTGGGGTGGGCAGGAGGCTGCTCAGAGCTGGGGGTCTGTGCCGGGCGGGGGGCACTCGGTGTGTGGGGCTCAGCCTGTGCCTCCTGGGCACGGCGAGTTCTCTTTGGTAACATGGAATGTATCACAAACCGCCTCTCGGCAACTGTAGAAATGTCCCTGTCGGGAAAATGAACATCTCAGCTCAGCGCAGTGAGCCTCTTTTCCTGTTACTTTGAAAAAAAAATTAGTTTAATATTAAACAAGAAAAAACGAAGTCTGCTTCTGCCTAGGCAGGTGGCCTGCCAAATTCCTTGTTTGATTCAGCAAACCTGGGAGGTGTGAGGAGGTTGATTCTCATCAGGCCAATCTTGCCATGGTTCACAGGGAGCTGTAATAAAAGAAGTTGTAGGGTGTTATTCCATGTGGCAGCCTTTTAAATTGGATCCTTTTTTAATTCTGCTCCCACTGAAGAGCGAGGTGATGTTCTGATGTTGCTGAGCTCCAACAGCTGCTCCTGGAGGGTGATAAACAACTTGCTGGGATGTAAATATAGGTATAAGGTATTCTGCTTAGGCTCTAGTTTCTTAACATAAGGAAAGACCTCACTTGCTTTGCAAATAGTACCCAAAAATTTTAGAACTGGGGGAAAACCGGCTTCTGCTGCAGCTCCTGGCCTTGGGGATGCAGGAAGGGGCTGCTGGAGGGCTCCCCAGGGAGCCAGGGCTTTGCTTGGTGGTGGGTCCCTGAAACCCTGCTACTGTGCAGAGGACTGATCATGGCTGGTGTGGTGCCATATTCCTTTTCATTCTATAATTTCCCAGGAAATCTGTTATTTCTGTTTTGAAACCCAGCAAGGGGGCTGAGGGCTCCCTGTCTATGGGGATGGGAAAGCCCCAACCCCTGCTCAGGCTGGCTCACTGCAGGAGGGAGGGAGCCTCTTGCTAATTGTGGAGGCTTTTGGCTGGCTCCTGCTCCCTTCAAAGTGCCTTTCTTCTTTACTTTCTATTTTATTTGTTTTATACTAAAATGCCATGAAATTACAAACATCTTTGGAAAGGCAGAAATTCTGCCAGGAGGCAGGACCACACTCTGGGAGTGCCACATCCAGCTGGGAGCTGCTGAAAAGCTCTGGATGTGCTGGGCTGCCCGAGGGATGTGGGTCTGCACCCCACTGCTGGGCCCAAGGGGGGCTGAGGATCAGTGTGCCATGGGGTGTTTGGACTGTACAGCTTTGCAAACATCCTCCCTGGGCTGGTTGTGTTGGGAAATCGGGTTGCAGTTTGGGATTTGAGGCATCCAGAGCCACCCACTGGGTGCTGGAGGCTGGCTGGCTGCTTCAAAAACACAAATTTGTTGTGGAAAAAACGTTTTGGTCATTGTTATGTTGGTTTTCTCTACTCTTTGCTGAGCTTCTGCAGGAAACCATTTGGCTCCAGCCCTCTCCCCTGCTGTAGCAGTGCAGGGATGTGTGGCTGGCCCAGCAGGGATGCTCTGCTGGGGGACGTGGAAGGTGCAGCTTCCTCTGCAAAGCCTGGCCATGTGTCACAGCTCCAGGTTAAGTGAAGGCAGAGTTTCTTAATGGGGCATTTGTGGGACCTGAAGCCAAAGTGTCACTTCTAGAGGGGGGGAACAGTGATGCAGTTGGTGTGAAAGGAGCTGCCAGGCTGAGCTGAGCGAGAGGCACCCGGCACAGGGCAGGAGGGAAAGCTGAGAGTGGTCCACTAAAGTGGCTTGTGACAGTATTGTCAAGAGAGAAACTTGAAAAATTATGGATTTGGCAGCACAGAACATGACAATCACCAAATCCTGCTGTGGGGTTTGTTTTGGCCCTTACCCCTGTGAGGTGGCTGTGTCTGTGCAGCTGATGGGGTTCAGTCCATCCCTTGCAGCTGTTTCAAATGTGCTCGTGACATCAAGCAATGATCTGTTTCTTGAAAACAGGTCCCTTCCCTCTGTGATTTGATCAGTCTTAAGTGACAAGGGGTAAAGACCTGATTGCTCCAGTGACTGGGAGCAGCTGGTGCAGAGCTGTGCCCTGGAGAAGCCAGGGCTCCAGTTGGGTTGTTGGGTTCTTCATTGTTAAAGATAAATGCAAATCCAGCAGGGTGTGCTTGGGGCACCTCTCTCATGTGGTCACATGAAAAGTTAGGTGTGCTACAGCTCCCCTTTCATCCCCTGTTTCTTCTTGTATTTCCAGGAGGACCCAGATGAGGAGGGATGGAGTTTGCTGGGCTGGTTTTGGGGGTACACAGCCCTGCAGGGTGATGCTGGTGTGTTGTCAGTGCTGGGAAGGGAATTGTAGCCCCAGGCAATGCTCTGGGGGGGAAACTCAGCTTGTTTTATCCCCCCTGTTACAGTAAGCTAACACCAGGTTGTAGTACATCACATGATTAATGGTCACTCCTCCTAAGGATCCTTATAGAAGTAGGGAATGATCCAGGAGATCTGATTAGAGTTGGCCTTAATAGAAAGTGGTTTTAAGACTTAATTAAATTTCTGGCAGCCGACAGCTGCTTTCCCTTGGCTGAGCAGGTCAACAACTGGGTGTTGTGTTGGCCCTTTGTGGGAAAGGGGGTTCCCTGCAGCTCTTACTCCAGGTAGGGACAACATTCCCTCTGAGCAGCAGCCAGGGCTCAGGAACGGAGCAACTCTCTCAGCTGTTCTCAGCCCTGTGCTTGTAACCACATCAGTGAGTGCTGTGGTTCTGTGTGGGATCACAGCTGATCTGCCCCTTGCCTGGATTAAAAGCTAATCAGTCATTAGCGTAACTGGAGGAGCTGAGTGTGTTTAATCACTTGAACTCACTGCTCTGCAGCAGTCGGTGTCGTCACCTGCCCACCCCTGCCAGTGCTAATCCATGCACTTGCTGCCTTTGGAATCACAGCTAAACTACTTGGCTAAACAGATAACTGACATATGGGCCAATTCCAGTGTTTTTTAAATGATATTTTAATACAGTTTTTCCTTTATCTGCTGGCCTCAACATCAGTTTACCCACTGGTCTCCAGCGGAGCAGCAAAAATGCAATTTTCAGTTTCTTGGAACTGTAACACAAGAAGGGTGAGAAATAATTGGTCTGCAATCCATTATCCAGGTATTGTTTGAGTTAAGGTTGACTTTTAAACTTAAGCAGCTTTTGCATTTGAGCAGAGACGTGTCCTGTTAAAGGTTAGGATACTCAAGAAGGAATTCTGCTGAGGAAGGAATTCCAGTAAAAGTGGTTTTGTTGACTCTGTCAGGGCAGCCAGCAAATGCCCGAGTGCGTTGCTGTGATCCTGTTTGAATGCAGGGAGAACCCACTCTGGCTGATAATTTCTGGGGTGGCCTGTGAGCTTTGCTCTGGTGTGAGAGGGGATGGCAGAGCACGAGGGGCTGCCCAGACCTGGATCTGGGGCTGCAAGTTTGGTTTCTACAGGAGCTCTGCATATGTTGGTGGAGAAGGCAAGGACCAGAGACCCCAGCAAAGGGAACAGGGCTTTTCCCTTTGATCTCCATAAGGTTTTTTCCTGGTTCCCCGTGTAATTTTTATGCATTTGATAGTTTATTAAATGGAAATTAGGCACTCTGTTCAGATCTCCCAGCAGGTCTGAAGCAGCCCCTCTGTGTTGATGAATCCCAAAACCAGGCCCCCAGCTGATTCCTGCTGACCTTTGGTGGCTTTGCTGCCTGTGTGGGGCTGAGTGATGAAAGCTGTCCCTCAGCTGGCTGCACAGCAATGTTTGGAACAGCATTTCCAGCGGGATGATATTTTTTTTAAGTGGAAGGAAATATTTTGCTTGTGGATTTTCGTCGTTCTCCCCGTTCGTGTGAGCCCTGGGGTGAGAGGTCTGGGTGGTTCTGTGTGAAGCTGTGCTGGTACAGAGCAGTTAATCTGAGCCACAGATAAGAACTACCAAATATGTCACAAATACATTTGCTGCTGAAGTGCTTCTGTCACTGAGACTTTTTTTTAATTACTGGAAGAGAAGGGTAAATGCTGGTGCTGGTTCAGGAGACAGTAATGGTGGAATATGCTGGAATGAAAGCCTAATGCTAATTACTGTAATCAGGCACACTGATAATCCTGAGTGGGAAAGCAGGCGGAAAGAGTGATTCATGGAGATCCATTCAGGCAAGGTCTGACCTTGGGGCAAGTCAGCAAAATAAACCCAGCACACCCTCAAAACACAACGGGCCTCTGCCAGGCTGGACAAAGCAGGATGGGCTCAGTGGCACTGGGGATTTTGGGTTGGGATTTGGGGGTTTGTGGGTTTGGGGTTTTTTTTTCTTTCTCCTCCCCTTTCTTTTTGGTTTGCTTTTAAGGGATGGTGATGTCAATTCTCCTTGAAGATTGAAAGATTGCCTGTTGGGACAGGTATTCAGAGTTGCTTTGTAAAAGTGTGCAGTTAATCCCACTTGATAAAGTGGGTGAAGGAGAATAAAGTTAGACAGAAGCTTACTGGAAAGGCTCTGTTAGTGTAGGAAGCATACAGGGGGAAATATGTGCAATTATTCTTTTCTTCCCAAACTTTTTGTTGCTGTGTAACAGAACAGATAGTTATAACCCTGGTCTTGTTGGGGTTAGATCAGTCCTTTAATTTTAACACAAATATGGCATTGTGGATTGTGTGGAATTAATGCAGATCAGTGCAATTTAATTTCATTTTTGGTAGCTCGGGGGCAAAATACATATCACAAGTCTATAAGAGTCACAGGAAATCCTAAAAGGCACAAGCCCTCTTAAATATAATATTTCTAACTGAATTTGTCTGATTTCCAAGCTCTCAAAACACATTGACTCATGGTTCTTAGATACCCAAACACCTATTGAGAACGTTTTTATTTTTTAAGTCATCTGTGACCACAGGTGCTGGAGTGTGAAGGGAAACAGTAGATCTCTCAAGCTCTGGCAGTGTTGATAAGAGAAGGTTAAAACAAACATGTTCACAGAAAAGCACTCTGCTTGATTTGTTGTTGGTGCCAGATGTGTGCAGAGCAAACCCCATATCTCCCCAGGGCTTGTTCGTGCAGGGGGTTGATACACTTGCCCCAAGCCCTGGTGGATAAGGCTGTGTTTGGCTTCTACTTCAGAATTTACACAGAACTTCAAGCAAACCCAGGTCTCACTGTGTTATTTGAGCAATTGCAAAGATGCTGTGCCACACTGTGGCATTTGAGGAACTTCAGCATCCAGCAGAGGCCCAAAATAAACCCCACTTTCTCCCCCGTGGAGAAGTGAATTTTCCAAGCACCATAAAGATGCCTCACAGCCTGTGCCACACTCAATCCTTCCTGTCAGCCAGAGCAGCTCACATTCACACCCATTAAGCCTTAAGTGGTTTTACATGTTGTGTGGACTGATAGGAGATTATGTGCCAATGACATTTTACAGCTTCAGAAAGCAAAATACACCAGATTAGAGGTTATTTCAAGTCATTATTCTTAATTCTCAGATATGGGCAGTGCTAAAAGAGAAGCTGTCCTGAACAGTTGGCTCCAGGAGCGGTGGATAAAGGGCACCCAGAGGAGATGGTCACTGGGAGGTTTGCAGGATGCTGCTCTCAGGGCTGTTGTTCACCACCAGCCACAGAACCCTTCAGAGACCCTGTGGGCTGTGATTAACACCTGCCTGTGCAGGGAGAATGAAGGTTTGCTCACCAGCTGAATTCAGCTTTTTATGTTGGAGAATTTTCTTCTGTTTGGAGAAGCCCCAGCTGCCTTCCTGGCCCAGAGGCGGCTGCTTTGGAAGGGAAGCTCCAAGCAGCCCCCCCATGTCTTCTGTGCAGCACCCAGGGCTTGCTCCTGGGAGGGCTGGGGAAGCCCTGGTGCTTGCTGGGGGGTGTTGGAGGGGGAGGCATCCCTGGGGAGCTGAGCCCTAAAGCTGTGAGGGAGATGAAGCAATTGTGGCCATAAACACTTTCTCTGACACTGCTGGTTTGCCCAGCGGTGCCTGCGGGATGTGATGCTCCAAGGACACCCCAGTGTCCCCAGGGCAGGCTGGCCCGCCCTGGCCTTGCTCCCTGACACAGCAGAGTGAACCTACAGCAGATTTAAGTGCAGTGGCAGCTGTGTGGGTGAAGAGGGGCCATTCTGGGCGGTGAAGCAGCGTCTCTGTAACTCGTCCTTGGAGGAAGGGGTGAGGGGCTCCCGGGGGCTGTGGGAGACTGTGAGGTGCTGCTGGAGTGTGTGTGCCCTTGGGCTGAGAAAGCCAGTTGTTGACAAAATACACCAGCTGATCCTTGTGGGTCCCTTCCTTGTCTTTCTCAATCCACGTTTTGAGGCTTGCACTCGGGTTAGTGGCTGTTTGCTGTAAAACCCATATCCAATTTCATTGATTCTCAGCCTTTCTTTGTACAGAGACCTCAGCCCCTGAGCTGGGTTAGGATCTACACTATGGATCTGTTTCTAAATTTGGATTTGGATCCGTCAGTACTTGGATTCAAAAGGATTTTCAAGTGTCTTGCCTTTTATAACACTTGTACTCCACTTCTTTCCCTTTTGTGTTTTAAGCTTCTTGTTTTCTTCAATAGTTAAATGAATCCACACTGCATAAACAGTGTTCTTCATTTACTGGGCTGTGAGCACACCTAAATAATGCCTTGGTGCATCGGGCTTTATATAAACAACTAGAAAAATGCAAATGGATTGGCACAGAATATATGTGAGTTCAAAGCAGGAGGCTTTGAAAAGCTGAAGAGAATCCCTGGAAAGAATGTTTAAGGATTTGGGGAATTTATCTTCATTAGTTAGTCATTTGACTCTTGGTTCTTCCTGTTTTAAACGATGTAGCTGTGTAAGATCATCTCCTGCCCCGTAGCACGAACAGGCTGGCTTTGTTTAAAAGCTGAAAATTTGTCACACTATCTTGAAAGCCTCTTGAAGACTTTAATCAGGCCCTTTTGATCACACTTGCAGAACAGAAAATTCCCCCAGCCTTGCCTGCAACAAACTGCCATTGATTTAAGGGAAGGGTGGTGTGGTCTGTGGAGGCTTGTTTGGGATTGCACCTTTTAACCCAGTAAATCCTGGGAAGAGGGTCATGATAGGATAGGATTCCTTCACTGACAGGATGCATTAGAGGAGCACTTCTTACTAAAAGTGAAGAAGATGTGGCTGAGAGAAAGCTGCCTTCTTTATCTAAGTGTGAGTGGTGTGAGGGGCCAGAATAGACACCTTTTGTTGATTTGAGAGAAAACTGCTGGGACAATATAGACTAAGTTAATCTTTCCCATGGCTGTGCTGGGGCTGTGCAGGCAGCGAGGAGCTGCATCCCTTGTCCTTGTGTCCTGGCACAGGTGACCTCAGAGGCAGATTTCTGGGGAAAAAGAGTAAAAATAAAGAGGGATTTAGTTAATAAGACAAATTAACCTTTCAGTAAAGCGTTGATTGTTTCAGCTTGTGGTGTTGGCCCGATTCTAAAGATGGCTTGGGCAGAGTGGAGGCGTCCCTGTGGTGGGCAGGGGGTGCAGGCAGCAGGCACAGGGACTTTGCCCTGCTCTGGGTGCTCTCCCAGCCCTGGCACCCTTGTGTGGTCAGGCTCCAGGGCAGACAGCAGAACACTGACTGTGTTTCAAGAGTAAACTGCTCTGGGTGTGAATAATCTTGCTGACTAAATTAAACTGCACTGCTCCAACACCAGCCAGCTTGGGTCAAGCACAAGGCAGTTCCTTAATGTGCTTTATTTACTGGCCTGCTGTCAGATGCCAGCACTTAGTAAATCCTAACGAGGCTCCAGTGGCCAGATAAGAGAGCTGCTGCTGGCCTTGGGCTTTTCCCAGTCTGTCCCATAGCATCAGAATATCCTCTTGGCTGGGGAGGGGGCTGCTGAAGCCTCCCTGGAGAAGGGCAGAGAGGTGGGTGGAAATCTTGGGAAAGGTGGTGGAGAAAATAATTGGAAAAACTTATTTTAAAAAATTGCTTGTAATTATGGAGAGAGTTCCCTGGTTGATGAGTTGGCAAAAGTCATGCTGGGTGTGGGGATGATGCTTCCAGCACTGTCACCAAACCTGGTGGTGACTGAGGAGGCAGAGGACAGTGAGAGAAGGGCTGTTTACTGGGGGGTCTTTCTTTTAAAATTCTCTTTTTCCTGCTGGAATAATAGAAAGGACTGAGATAGGAACCAATATGGGACCTCTGGTATTTTTTGAAGCACAGTGCTACGTGGGGGACATAAAGATGTCACAAACGAGACTTGTCCTGATGGGATTAGGGAGAATAATATGCTTTTTGGGATTGGCATGACTGTCTTGGGAAACTTCACCCAAAGTCTCCATCAGTTGGCTTTGGATTTACGTTGTTGGGAAAATACCTCTGAGTGCAGGGCAGCAATAACCAGCTCACTGCTGCTTTGTTGCTGCATGAGGTTGTCCTTGGGAGCTCAGAGCTTCCAGAGGAGGCAGGATTCTTGCCTGGTCGAAAAAAAGAAAAACCTGTAGGGGAATTATAATAAAAATATTTACGTTTCTCTAAGCCCGTGGTGTTTGCTGTGGTTTTGGCTCTCGGTGCATACACTTGACTGCTCTGAAGGGGTGCTGAGGTTGCTGTCCCAGCAGAGCTCCTGGAGAGCTCCGTGGCCTCAGAGGGAGCAAGACCCTGTGAGCTGCTGAGAGCACCCTGTCCCCCCATGGAACTCCACACCAGCACCTTGCTCTGGCCCCGAAACACCAACCCCTGCGTGGGGCTGCTGCCCTGGGGGTCAGCAGGGAGGGAGGCACTGGGCTGGTGAGTAATTGCCCTGCCTGAGCTCTTCACTGGAGGCAAGCAGAGAAGCAGCCCAGAGCCTGGCAGGCACCCAGCCCGGGCAGGATGGGGCATGGCACACACAGAGCCCGTGTGAGGCCCTGCTGCGTGAGCTGGGGCTTGGCTTTAGGGCACTTGGTGTTGCCTGTGGTGGGGAGATCACTCCCAGCACCCTGAGTTACGCACCCATCGCTCTGGTCTTGGTCTGTGTTCGCTCAGCATTGATTTTTTGAAATGGTTTGCTCCTGGCACAGATGGAGAACTTCAAATAGAATCTTATCGTGGTTTTTCTTTATCCTCTCCTATCCTCGAGCCTCAGCTCCTCTGGAGGCCCCTTTCAGGAACACGGGGCTGCAGTGGCTCAGTGCAGGTTTTCTGTCTGTTTTCAGCCTCACAACGTATCCAGTTACTCTCAAACTCATCTGTGTTTGGTTGATGTCACACAGGCTGAGGTTACAGCTCAGGGCAGACCCGAGGCCCCTCTGGAGAGTCTCAAGTGAGTGGTTCTGGTGCAAGCTCCATCCCCAAACCTCTGTGCACTGCCAGGCTCTAATGGCATAGACTCACAGAATGTTTAGGTGGGAAAAGATTTCTAAAACCATCGAGTCCAGCTGTTAATCCAGCACTGCCAAGGCCAGCACTGACCCAAGTCCAAAGCAGGTAGAACCCTGCCCAAGAATTTGGGCTCAGCACTGACCCCAAACCAGCCTGGTCAGGCTTTCTGTGGCATGTTTGGTGTCAATGGCTGTGCACAGCTGTGGGTTAGGTGAACTTGGTCTGAAGTATTGTAAACATTAGTCACTAAAATACAAACTTTGGACCTGACAGACATTACAGTAATGACTCCCAAGCTGTTGAGACGCTGATGCTGTATCTCAAACTGATGAATTCTTGGGAGTACAGCTCCATTTCAAGCCCTCAGTCATCTCCACAGCAAGCATAAAATGCTAATATGCAAATACTGCCAAAATAATTTGAAATAAAGCAGAATCTAAATATAGGAAAAAGCTAGGAGTCCCATTTATGAACAGCTTATTCTCCAAGGGAGCTACAGTCTGGTTAAGATCAGGGCAGGGGCAAATCCATCAGACATTTAGGCAGCACTGAATGGACAAGAACAGAATACAGCTGTCCTGGGTCAGGCTGAAGGTCTGTTAGTCTAAAAGCCTGCTGGCAGCCAGGGCTGTGGGGTGGACACTGAGGGAAGCAGATAACAGCAGGCAGGAACATAGAGATGCTTCCTTGGAGGTGCTGGTTGAGCTTCTGGTCGACTTTCTGGCAGCTCCCGTGGCTGTGGAAGGACCCTAATGCCCTGTGAATGGATGTGGTCTTACATGGCTCCAAAAAACCTAACGTACCAGGGGAAAAATAATCCTGTCCTGGGCTGAAATGTCCTGTGTCAAAACTCTACAGCTCCTGTGTGTGTGTGGAGCTGAGAAACCCCTCCCGTTGTTTGCTCTGAGCTGAGTCACCGGGCAGCCTGAGAGGGGTTGGCCTGGCAGGTTTGCTGGAGCCAAACAGCCCGGCCAGAACTATTGAGGAGCGAATGGCAAATGCTGATTTACTCTGACAGTGCAACAAAAGCTGTAATTTGGGCTGCCAGTTCTATTTAAATGTCAAAAGTGCTTCTCAAACACCTCCAGGTTTCGGTGGTGGTGTCGTCGGTGGCCGTGGTCACGCAGGGAGCAGAGCAGCAGGTCAGGTTGTGTCAGGGGGCAGAGCAGCAGGTTGTGTCATGGAATCATAGAATCAGCTGGGTGGGAAGGGACCTCCGAGATCATCAAGTCCAACCCTTGATCCAACCCCGCCGTGGTTCCCAGCCCATGGCACTGATGCCACATCCAGTCTGTCCTTAAACACCTCCAGGGATGGAGAATCCACCACTTCCCTGGGCAGCCCATTCCAATGGCTGATC
Organism: Neopelma chrysocephalum; assembly: GCF_003984885.1. Lineage (NCBI taxonomy): Eukaryota > Metazoa > Chordata > Aves > Passeriformes > Pipridae > Neopelma > Neopelma chrysocephalum. The sequence continues at coordinate 14,960,554 of NW_020897720.1, forward strand.
ACCCTCTCTGGAAAGAAATTCTTTCTAATATCCAACCTAAACCTCCCCTGGCACAGCTTAAGACCATGCCAGGGGCTGCCTGTGCTCACCAGCCTCAGTCCCACGGGCAGCCCCAGGGGGATCCACAAGGGCTGTTGTGGTGAGACTAAATCCTCTTTGAATGCCCCATTAAAACAGAACAAATGGCCCCTGGAAGTGTTCAGGGCCAGGTTGGGTGGGGCTTGGGGCAGCTCTGTCTAGTGGAAGGTGTCCTCACCCAGGGCAGGGGGTTTGGGGAATGGAACTGGATGAACTTTCAGGTTCCTTCCAACCCAAACCATTCCAGGGTTCTGTGAAATCAAGGTGAAAGCCAGGACCTGTGCCTGCCTCCTTTCTAAAATACCTGTTTAGTGATGGCCTGTGGTGGTTGGGGGCCACGGGCACTGGGGAATGGGTGGCCCCCCTTGGTCTCAAACTGCCTGAAAAACAAACTGTGGGTGTCTGGGTGCCATCCTGCAGCCCTGTGAGCCATGCCCAGGGGCAGATGGTGGGTAGAGCAGTGCTCCTGTGGTCTGGATGTCTCCAGCAGGTGTATTGGGGCAGAGACCCACCTCCTGAGACAGGGGATGATACCTGCTTAAATCAAGAGTAAGCAGAAGCAAAGCCCCGTCTTGCTTTAGTGCAGTGAGACACGAATAACCAAAAGTCAGGCTCATTGACTTTCTCACTCGATGAACCACATGGTTGGTTGCTTAGCAGATGCTCAGAATGACTGAAGAGGAAATTAGAGGGCAGACACGCAGCTATTAAAGAGTTTAAACCCACACGTTTACCTGTCCTGACCACGCCTTGCGTCCTTTTATATCATTATAAAAATTAAAACCACATTCAGGGTGATGTAAACGAAATGGTAATTTCTCAGGCACCTCTTTTATGGGCTACAGGCAAATTGGTCTCATGGCTGACCACAAACGGTACCTGGACCCGTCATTAGTTCCTCAGGAAAGAGGTTATGAGTTTTATGAGGTTCTGGCACTCCCACAAAACCAGAAGGAAAGAATTGTGGAGGCTTAACAAGCTGTGTGATATTTATAGAATAGAATCATGGAATTGTTTAGTTGGAAAGGATCTAAAAGATCTTCAAGTCTAACTGTTACCCCGGCACTGCCACGGCTGCCACTAAACCCTGTCCCCAGGAGCCACTCCTGTTGAATTCCTCCAGGGATGGGGACCATGCAGGGCTGGAAGGAGAAGAGTCATTTGGATGATGGTCAGGAAAAGCTGATGTCCAGCAGGACCTGTCCCAGGCAGCAGTTCCAGTGCCAGCACTCGCCCTCTGTGCGTGGTTACCCAGAGAGGAGGTTCCTTCTGCTCCTTAGGGGTTGGTTCTTGCAGCATCATGGAAGGTCTGCGAGCCAAAGGAGTGTGGAGCATCTCCCTGGAAAGAGGGTATTCCATTATTTCAAGCAAGAGACAAATGTGAGGGGAGGATCTGGTCACACACTGACTGGGGTTGACTGAAGTCTCTTATTCCATGGAGTGTTGTTGTAGAGGATGATCCTTGGAGAACTGAGGCTGACCTGAGAGCTCTGACATCCAACCTCAGTGTAGGCAAAACACATTCTCCAGAAATAACTATTCCTTTTACCTGCAGCTTATTCCAAGAAAATGGACTTTTTTGGGCGTTGTTTTTTTGTTGTTTTTTTTTTTAAACCTGCAATTCTTTTAAGTAACCCTTTTATTTTCCCCTGCCCAGATTAACCCTGGCAGTAAAGCAGCCATGGCAGACCTGTGCCCAGGAGATGTTATTCTGGCAATTAATGGAGAGAACACGGAGAACATGACACACCTGGAAGCACAAAACAAGATCAAAGCGTGTGTGGACCAGCTGCTGCTCTCTGTGAACAGGTTGGTTTGCTGTGATGTAGCTCCTGGGTCAGCTTTGCTGAAGGCTTGTGGCTGCCCTGGAGCAGATGTGCCCTCAGGAGCCATCCCCATGGTCTGGGTAATTGTCCTGTGTTTTCAAAAACAGTAAAACAAAATTATTTTTAATGGCCCGCTGATACAAAAAATGGGTTCTGTTCCTTTATACATGTGGATTATCATTTGTGCCTTGCAAGACTTGTCCAGGCTGTGACCTGGGTTGAGTCTTTCAACCCAAGGGAGGTTGTATCAACTCAAGCAAGAGCAGCACTGGGATTGAAATCTCCTTTGGGCAAACCCTCCCCCTTCATTAACATCCACCTGTCATTTTCCTAAACATCTGTTCAATGAATACACATTTGATGGTCTGGCCAAATTCACTTCTTAGAGTATTTCGAGGCAAAATGAAGACTTGAGTTTGGCTGGGGGTTTTTTTGTTTGTTTCTTTTTTTTGGTTTGGGGTTTTTGTTTTTTTTTTTTTTTTGCTTTCTGCTGGAATTAATTCTGTAGCTAACTGTTGTTAATCCCAAATCATCCAAGCAAAATGAGGGCTCCTTATAAGGTTCATGAATGGCTACTGTTATCTGCAATAGGTTTAAATAAGTGGATATAGTTTCCCACTTCAGATTAAAGAGGCATTTCCTGCTGTAAAGAGCTATCATTTGCTGTTTATAGTTTTCTTGGAAAACCCTGTGGTTCTGGCTGGGCAGTGGGGAGGCAGCGCTGCCATAAATGGAGCAAAGCCTCTGTGGTTCCTCCTGCTTCCTCAGGCAGGGGTGTCCAGGCTGCCTGGCTGAAGCACAGCCCACGGGGTTGGGATGATGTGGCTTCAGCTCTGGGAAAGAAAGAAAACAAGAAAAGCCAAGCAAACCCTTCACACGGGTGGAATTTCCCACAGCCAAGGAAGGACAGTGGTTTTGCTTTCCATTTGGAACAGCTGCCAGGTCTTGAAGTCTTCATAGTGAAGATGCAGATTTGAAAGGTTTTTGTGTCTCACGGGCAGAAATGAATGCTCAGAGTGTGCGAGGCAGGACCAGGCAGGAGCTGGTGATGGTGAGGAGCTGTTCAGCACGGGGTGGCTCCTCTTGGAGGAGATCACACTGTTGGGTCGGGTTGGTGGCTTCTCCGAGGGCAGAACACACCTTGGCTGTGCCCAGAGATGCCCAGGAGGGTGGCATTCCTCCTGACAGGAAAAACTGAGTGGTTTGTTTTCCTGCAGTGAGGACAGCAGCTCCAGGGATGCGTTATTGGGGCTATTTTTAGGTTGGCCCCAAGTGAGTGCCCAGTGACACAGCTCTTGGATCTCTCTCCTGTTTCCCGAGTGACCTGTTGGATCCAGAGGACTCTGCCCAGGTGTTACTCACTGCTGGAAGCACATCTGGTGCTCCCTCCTCGATGTGAGGGGATCCCTGCTCCAGGACCTGCCTCCTGGGGTGTGGGGTGGCCCGGTCCTGCCCAGGGGTCTGTGTCCTGGGGCACTGACAGGGCTGTCACTGGGTGTGTTGGTCTGTGTGCCTGTCCAGCAGCTGCTGTTTGTCACAGCTGTGCCTTTCCAGCCCTGGACCCTGCTCTGAGCCTGAGCTCCAGGGGGGAGCAGGGGGTGGATTAGTGTCTTTTCCCGTGGGCAGAGGATGCTCTCCAAGAACAATCATCTCTGTGTGCTGCCTTCAACAAAATCCTGTTTGCAAACCAACACAGGGAGGCTGTTTTTAAATAAGTGTGTTTGTCTGAAATAGATTTGCAATAACAAGCTTGTTTGATGTGTGTCTTTAGCGAAGAGATGTGAAATTTGGTGTTAACTCTGTTTTGCCAAAGCAGGGTCCCTGCAGCCAGGTGTGTGTGCAGAGGGAGGGCAGGGAGCTGGGCAGGGAGCTGGGCAGGGAGCTGGGCAGGGAGCTGGGCAGGGCTTCCAGCCCCCTGGTGCCCTTCCAGCCCCTGGTGCCTCCCAGCCATCCCATGGCCTTTCTCCATCAACCCTTGACATTTTATGTTACTGACGTAGAGAACAAGATGGGTTTTGTTTTCACCCTCTGGTCAGTAAATGCCCTTTGATTAGGAAGTTCAGTAGGAAAGTCAGAATGGGGGGAAAACAAGAACGGGGAGTTCCTGGGGGGTCTGATGGGGTGTCCCAAGACCGACGTGGCCCCTTTGGGTTTTGGAGGTGTTGTGGATGCAGAGAGCCGTTGAATATGATGGGATGAGATGCTGATTATCCCATTTATCAAATCTGCTTTGATAAAACATTTGGATACACTGGTGGGAAACACGTAAATAGCCAGAGGACTGACCATGGGCAGAATAAACAACTGGAGTGTGGTACTTTCCCATGGAGTGCAGGCAACAGCTCTGCCCCGTGCGTGGGAGGAACCACTGCAGTGAGTGGGATTTCTGTTGTGATGTGAACTTCAGCACTGTCTGCCACTGGGAATGTCATGCTGGGTTTGATGGTTTCTCTCTCATCCAGCTGCATGGCAGGATCTGCTCCTCCAGTCAGTTCAGAAGGAGAAAAACTGAGAACTTCTGGTCAAATATGAACATGTGACATCCAACCACTGCAACGGGGAGCAGCACCCAGAGCCCTGCTCCCTGTGGCCCTGCCAGCCAGACCAGGCCATGAAATTGGGTTGGAGCTGTATTTTTTGAGAACAGAGGGCTGAGCACCCAAAGGACCCGGGGTGTGGGGCAGGAGACCTCGTGGCATGGCTGTTCCTGCTGACACAGGCTGCTGGGAAGCCCTTGGCAGCACTGCCCAGACCTGCCCGTCTGTGCCACAGGGCCAGGGCGAGCCCGACAGCTCCTTCTGAACCTTTTGTCCTCTGCCAGCTGGGAGGGTGAAGACTCATGCTGCAGCTTTCCTGGAGGAGCTGGCCCCGTGCCCACACAGGGAAAACTTCTGGGAAGGGGATGTTGCAGCTTTTCAGGGGTGTTGGGGTCTGTGGCTCTCCTGTGCCCCTGCAGCCCCCAGTCAGTGTTTGTGTCTGAGAAGCTGCCCCTGCTCTCAGGCTGGACTAACAGATATTTCTTTTTTTTTATTTATTTTTTTAAAAATCTCTTTGTCCTTTATCGATGGCTTAAATCTCTTGGGGGGGGGGTTCTCTCTCCTTCACACCCCCCATTTTCTCTCAGCTTTCTTGGCCAGACCCCTGACCCATCTGAAGTTAATGGGTGTTTTGTCCTTGGCTTTTTTTAGGTCCTGCTTTGCCCAGACACGTGCAGGGCTGTCTCTGGGCAGCGGGGCTGTGGCAGGTGAAGCAGCACAGTCACCTTCCTGGCCTCAAATGGAGAGGTTAAAAATCCTCCTCAGCTTACAAAAGGAGTTGATTTATATAACTGACATTTATGTGGGCACTGATGTGAGGTGTGAGGAATTACCTGGGCATTCCTGGAATCAGGGCTGGGCATTCAGGTCGTGGTTAGTGGCTCTGAAATGTGAGGCCAGGAGTTCAAGTGGGCTCAGTGAGGCTGGACAGGGCTGTGGGAAAGGGGGTGATGGTGCTGATGAGGATTTGGTGGAATGGTTCAGGCTGCCCTGAGGATAAATCAGGCAGCTGTTCCAGCATCATCCCAGCTGTTGAATCCCAAGCCAAGGTAGCACGGGATCTACTTTGCCTTAAATCCTGGAAGCAGTTTCTTTCCTCTCAGTTGGGTGGTTGTGCCACTGCTGAGTCTGCTTGGAGAACTGGAGTATGAAGATTCTCTGTTCATTCCTGCTCCCTGTACAGAGATGGAGTTTCTCTGGAAGTTTCTGTGGGAGTAAGCCCAGTAATGAATCTGCTGGACGTGTAGCCCCAAAAGTCCCTGGAACCTCACGCAGTTGATGTTCTTCCCACCTCCCCCAGCTCCTGGAGGCTGTGTCGGGGTCCATGAGCTGTGAGCAGTGCAGACACGCTGCTGGGAGATGGGAAGGATGACAATGTATGTTCTCAAGTTTCCAGTAAAAGTACAACTGAAAAAGTGAATCACAGCTTCCCCTCTGGAGCTCCTCGAGGACTAATAGAGAGGAAAACCGGCAGCTGTCCAGAGCAACACACAATGGCTTCAGGGGAGAGGAATGAAGGAGGAGAAATCCTGCAGCTTCTCCTTCATGTGCTCTGCACCAGGCAGGTCCCTCAGGGTGCTCAGCAGAGCTCAGCTCCCCTGCTGCTCTCCTGCCTCGCAGGGGATGGATCCAACACCTTGCAGTTGTCCTGGTGAGGGTCACAATCCTGGGAAGGTTGTGAGTGGGAAACATCAACTGTAGCTGCTTCTAGACAGAACTCAGCTCCTGGAAGGCTCATGGCCACATCAACCATAAAAATCAGTTCTGAGCACAGTGATGTGCCCTGGTGGGAGGGGAAGAGTGTTCAGGAGATGGACAAGACCCTGGAGTCACCCTCCTGGAAGGACCACGTGGATTGGGGTGAAATATAGCAGCGTGATTATTCTGGTGGTTTGTGGCTGCACAGTCAGAGGTGGCAGTGTCCTGGATGCAGGCTGGCACTTCCCCAAGTGATAAATGTTAGTTTATAAGGGGGTGGAGAAATTAGAAATTCGGTGAGATCCAGGAATTCTTGCAGCCTAAAAGCAGCTCTACAAATGTTGAGAGTGAGACTTACAGATCATTGCCAGGTGAAAAAACATTTTGGTAAAATATGTGAGCATGTGCAAGCAATCTTTTGAGAATGACTTTGAGACTTTTAGAAAACAAACAGTGGGATAAAAGGTGTCTGCAACCTTGTTTTCTTAGCAATGTCCTGTTAAATGGGTCCATTTCCCACGGAGCCCCATGTGGAAGGCCCAGCACTGCCCTAGGTCAGGTTATTTTTCTTGGGGTTGTCGTAGCAGCCGCTAAGAGAGCAGAGTGCTGTTAGTGCAGGGTAATGATTTCCACATAGCTGCCTTTAATCCCCTACAACACATCTGAAAACACTTTTTCCCGAAATTAAACGACTTGGAACATTTGAGCGACGCCTGATCTTTGGCCCATGACGTCAGAGGAGTGCAGTGGGTGTTTGCTGTTGCCCAGACACAAAGCTCTGAGTGCTGGGAGCATGGACCTGCTGCTGGGGTGTCTGGGGGTGACTGTGCTGGCCCCCAGGTCCTGGGAGGGGCAGGGGACCCTCCTGCTGGGCACGTGGGCACGGGCTGGTCCTGCAGCCAGGCTTGGGGAGGGAGCTCCAAGCATCAGCCCCACCTGCAGTAGCTGCCCATGGCATCGTTCTCTCAGGCTGTCACCTCCCAATTATTTGGGATTATTTTGGATTACGTGGTATTTCGCTGTTCCCAGGGAAAAGGGGGAGCCTCCCTGTGTGAGCACAAATCCTCCTCAAACTCAGGACGTGCATTTTGTTCTGGTGGTTCTCCCATTCCCCTTTGCTTTGCCTTTGGAAGTGCCAAATGGAACCCAGACTGTGCCATGGCAGCTTGTTTCAGCACAGTTCAAGTGAAAGCTGGGGCTGAGGGGAGCCTGGCTCTGTTCAGGCTGTCACTGGGAGCTGTTTGAGGTGGTCTCAGTTATACCAAGAACTTCTGGTCACTCTACAGAGCTGATGGTGAAGCCTTGAGTTTAATCATTAAAGCATTAACTCTAAATGGGCTTCTCTGTGCAAACCAATCTGACTGTGTCTTTCATTAAGTGCAAATATATCCATAATAACTTTTAGAAAACACAAGTTTAGCTGTTCACTGGTACAGACAGTGTGATCTTTGTCAGGAGTGTGGAGAACTGGGAGACTCCAACTGGCAAGTGCTGGCAGTGCTGGTGACCAAATGCCAAAGCTCCACACAGAGTGAATTTACTGCTATTCCTCTCACCTTCTGCAATCAGAATTGCTTTCTGAGCCTTGGTTCTTATTTACTGGCAAGTTGAAGCCTTTGGGGATGCTTTAAGCTGTGTTTGGCACATGGGCTCCAGAGCTGAGTGGGGGTAATGTCATCACAGCCCCTTTTTGGGGCACTGTGAGAGCCCCCCGGGCTGGCCCAGCGTGGGGGAGAGCAGGGAGATAATAGTGGTGATCCCTGCCAATGGAATCAGCCATTCCCATTGTTCTGGGCCTCCAGATTTGAGTCTCAATGTGGAAGCAATGCACACAGCACAGGATTGTGGCAAAAAGCAGGTTAGGGGGGCTGGGAATGCTGATGTTCCTGGGAAGGACTCTTTCCTTTGTCCCACTTGGAAAGACCAATTTATAGTGGTGTCCCAGTATAAAATCAGATAATTGTAGTAAAGATAAATTATCAGAACAAGGCATCTAGCTATGAGAGAGAATATGTCATTCCCTGTTGAAAAAGCTGTGATGGCAGCACTGAGTAGTGGTTTGGAACAAAAAGAGCTTAAATCCTCAGGGCTGGATCCAAAGTGTGTTGAAGTCAGTGGGAGTCCCTGCTTTTGGTAGGTTTTGAGTCAGACCTAGATCTGGAAAGGCAGCTCTGTGTGCTGACTGGTGCAGCTGCAAAATACCAAAGGTAAAATCACCTCGAGAATTCCCAGGTTAAAACTGTGCTCCTTGTTTTTCACACTTGGACTCTGCAGATAATTAAACTGAAGCTGACTGTGGTTTGTGGCAGGGGCCAGAGTCCACAAAGGATGGTTGGATGCAGCCAGTGATCTGTGCCTGTGGAACAAGACCTACTCTCATTAAGTGGTGCATATGCAGATTGTGATGATAAACAGAACAGTTTGCATGTGAAAGCTTTATCTTGAACTTCATGGAGTTTCCATCTCCCAGTTTGACCTCCTTGCATCCCAAAAAGCCTGTGTACCAGCCTGCTGGACCATGCCCAGCTCCCTCATCCCCTGAGCACTGGAGATCCACCCCAGAGATCACATCCCAGCTGTGCCCTGAGATGCCTTTGTGGGGGGAAAAATGAGCAGGCCCATGGAAAATCTTTGGACAGTGGCAGCATCCTGCTCTGCCTTGGCAGGACTGAAGATGCATTTTGGGATGGAAACTGTAGTTTTAGGGCTTTTTGTATCTGGCACCTGTTGAAAGGGTCAAGATGCAAGATGATTTATCCAGGGTGGTGTAAGCCTTCTCCCTGAAAGGTGTTTATAGAATTCCTGCAGTCCTGGGCTGGTATATGGGCCTGCCAGGGAATGCAGATATATATGTGCATATATGTGTGTATATATATCTATATACAGACATGTAATCAGAATACCTTCTGGATTCAGGGCCAGAATGAAGGGACAAAGCCAGGAATATGCAAAACCAGAGCCACCATGAACCTGTCTACTGATTTCTTGGACCAAAATAAGTTTGTGTCTTAAACCCCCCACTGAGTCAGAGCCTGTACTTCAAGGATGGGTTTTAAGCCTTGTGGTTTTAATAGCATGGAACTGGCATCTTCTCTGTTTACCACTGTGCTATTTCTGAGGATAATTTTAGACAAATATGTATATAATAATTCCCTGGCAGGCCTACATACTATACATATGTTTGGCTTTTGAGGGGTTTTTTTGTGGGTTTTGTTTGTTTGAATTTATTATTTATTTTTTTTTGCTTTGGTTGGGTTTATTTAAAAGTTAAATAGAGTTTCCCTAATTTCCTCCTGCAGAGCTGAAGGGAAGAGCTGGTCCCCCCCTGTTCTGGAGGACGGGAAGGCTCAGGCATACCGGATCAACATCGAGCCAGACCCACAGGTACTGCACTCCCACTGCCCTCCCACCTTGCTTTTGGGGAGAAGAGATCCATGTCTGGGGTCTGGAAAGCCCTCTGCTCTGCCTGCAGTCCTTCCAGGGGTGAAGGAGTTTCCATGTGTGGTTTAAAAGCTCTGTGTGCAGATCTTGCTGTGCTTTCCTTGGGTTGGTACAGCCCAGGCTCTCACGGTGAGCCAGGTCCTGAGCTGATCTGGCATAATCCCATCTCTGTCATTGCCCTCTGGCTGAGCCAAGCTTTGCAGGATCAGCTTGCCAGCAGCTGAAGGGCAGCACCCAGCACTGACCCCCTCGGGGCCAGTGACCAAGCTCATGGTCAGCATTATTTTGGATGGAGCTGTTGGGAACCCTCTGACAGCACTGCCCAGTGCCTGCCCTTCGTGGGGCACAGCACCCCCAGGGTCTGTGTGCCTCTGCCTCCACCTCTGCTGCTTCCAGAATCCTCTGCACCCTCCCAGTGATTCACCTCCCATGGTGGGGGATTTATTTATTTATTTTTTTTAATGTTCCCCTCTATTTTTCCCTGTTTTTTCTGTCTTAATCCTTTCTCCTCCTTCTCCTTATTTTTCAGCTTTTCTTCCCTCTGTCTTCAGCTCTGTTCCCTGGAGCCTCCTGCCTGCATCCTGCCCTGCCTTCCTGCCCCGTGGCTCCACAGCTGCCAGGCAGGGGATGGAGCTGAGCAGGTCTCCAGCTCTGCTCCCTCTCTCCTGTCTAATGGTTTGTTAGCCAAGGTCAAAGATGACTCTCGTTCTCCTTTGGCTCCTCGATGGGAAAAGCACCAGGGTCTCTCTCCTCCCTCTCTGCCTCTGAGGTACCGGAGTGTCGGTTGTTGGATGTGCTGGTCCCTCCCGTGCAGGTGTCTGAGGAGGGGATGGGGTGGGGATGTGGGCAGAGGTCAGCTCCTGCTGACCCCTTGGGTGTGTGCTGAGCTGATGCACGTGCTGCCAGCTCTCCCAGGGCACCCAAGGTCATGGATGGCAGGGCTGGAGCCTGCGGAGGCTTCTCGCTGCTGTAGGTTGGCCAACCCCTCCCAGGGCAGCAGCAGAGGCCCTGGAGCTGCCTTCAGAACATGGAATTATATCAGGTCAGGCTGGCAAAACCCCCCTGTGCTTGCCCCAGTGACACAGAAGTGCTCTTGGGCTGATCCTGAGTGTTCAAACATTGCTCATATCCTCTCCTTCTCCACAGAGCGGGGTTCTGTCCTGTGCTGGGCTGTGGTTTTTTCTCCAGGGGGGTTCTGTCCTGTGCTGGGCTGTGGTTTTTCTCCAGGGGGGTTCTGTCCTGTGCTGGGCTGTGTTTTTTCTCCAGCCCTCATGAAGTGCCCGTGTGCAGGTTCTCCTGGTTTAGCTCAACTGCTCCTTTCTAGAGGGTTTTTTGAATGTCCTCACAAGGGTCCCAGGGTGCCCCTGCTGCCCTCCCTTGGCTCAGTCCAGAAGGAACATGAGAGCTGCAGGGGTGGAAGAGGGAGAATGATGCTACAGGGAGTGGGGTCTCCTTCAGTGAGGAGCGGGGAGAGAGCAGTGGCAGCACAGACCCCACCAAACCATGTGGATGGGGTGAGATCCTCCAAACCCCGTGAGAAGTGGACCCGAGCCTGAGGCCATTGAGTCAGTTGGCCATTCCAGCCACGTGGGATTTGCAAATGTTCTGCATTCCTGCCCAGGGACAGTGGGCAGAGGCACAGCACGAGTGCAGGGCCAGCAAACCCACCCCGGTCCCGCACACCAGCAACACGTGGGGCTGTTTGCCTTTCCTGCCCTGAGTGACAGCACAGGCTGATCTGTGAGCCTGGGCTTTGGGTTCTGGCCACGTTTGCTTCATTCATCAATTACAGCCATCTTTTCTGACAGATATTTTTTCTTAATAGACTTTAATGTGCCCAAACCCTATGAATAATATTAAATGAGGAACAAATGTGCAGCAGTTCCTCTGCCAGATACAACATTTCTGAGGTTTAATGCAGATTGGATTTGAATCTGGCTATTAATATATGTTACATATGTATCTTTTTAAAAATTAGACAGTTATATGGAATATAATGAGGGGGTAGGGATGGATTATCCTGAATCCAGACCTACACTGAAAGTCTGGGGAGTAGGTGGGTAAAGCAGATGTGTTTGTGGTAGGCATTGAGAGAGGTGTGTGAACAAGGGCACACAGGTACAGGCAGCAGCTCCTGCCCTCTATTTCAGTGCCTGTATCCCTACATACTCTTGCTCAGTGGCCTTTTGGGTCTCCCAGGGAGGAGGTGAAGGAGGTTCCATGCACACATTGCCGTGGTTGCACCCAAGATGTGCTGGTTGACTCTTCTCCCTCCCCAGACCAGCTGTGGTTCATGCTGATGGCTCAGGACATGTCCCAGAGCTGTGCTCTGGTGTCCCCTGACCTGCAGGATGCTGAGGGTGACCATGAGCACCCCAGAGAACCAACCCTGGCCACGGGCATCCCCTCCCCATGGTTGTGGAGCTCACTGTCCTGGAGCTGGTTGCTCCCTGGTTGTGGAGCAGGGCGGGGTGACCCAGGGCTGTCCCAGGCTCTGTTCACTCAGCCCCTCTAGCAAAGGCACTCACTGGATTGTGAGAAAGAAAAATCTCATTGGAAAGCAATAACTTGGCTCAAAATGTGTAACTTTTAGGTGCACTTCCTCGCATCTGGAAAAGAGCAATCTGCTTTGGAAGGCAGGGAAAAAGATCTGCTGGAATTCTGCTCTCAAATCACAAAAAGAGGTTTGGGGTTGTCCTTGAAAAGGGTTTTGAGAGTTTTACCCAAAGTGGCCTTTGCAGTAATGTGGAGCACATGTCCTTCCTTCCTCCAGGTTTTACTTTATCAACTTTTTCATCGTTCTGGGCAAAGATGTCTTGGAAGTCTTTTGACTTTGCAACTACAGTAATTCTTGCTGGAGGCCCCAAAACATGTGACATAAGCAGAATGCCTCAGTCTGAGCGATTTGTAGAGAGGCTGTATTTCTATTACTAGAATTTCATTTATTTAGGTGTAATCTTTGTCTTGAAGGCAGAGAGACTTGCAATTATCTTCTGTGCAAGGCAACTTGGAAGGTATGGAGTTGCTGTGAGCTCTCCTCTCCCCTCTTTCTAAATCTGTTGTGGTTTCTCTGTTGAGCTTTGTGGAAAATCCCTACTCAGAGACCAAGAATGTAATCAATCCTCCTTGTTAAAACTTTGATTAATGCTGTGACTGCAGGGAATAGCTGCCCCCACAACTGAAGAAGCTGGAAATGGAGAGCTGCTTGTTCACAATTAGCAGGAACAACACTGAGCAGGATGAGTGAGTCACCTTTGGGAAATAACATTTTTTTTTAAAAGAGCAGACTTTGATTATCAGTTGGTTTCACTGGGCAAGTCGGTCCTTAACAGCAAGGATCTACAGAGGAGGCCAGAAATGAGTGATATTCAGACTTGCATCCTAAGGAATGAAGGGCTGCATGCCTGCTGGACCTGGAGGTGGGTGGCTGTGGGACCTGGGGGATGCTGGGGCAGCTCAGAGCTCTGCAGCCAGCAGTCAGCATTGCCCTCCTGCAGACATGACATCACTGCTGACGTGCTGGGATCCCCGGGCTCACTCTGCTCGGGGTTGGTGTTGTTGTGGGCACTGGCCCAGCCACTCCTCCCTGGCAGACAGAGGCAGTGGGAGCGCCCATCCATAAGTTTCTGGAGATCCCACTGTTTTTGGCTTCCTGGAGCACGAGCTCTCTAGTCAAAACACGGCCATGTGGTGCTAATCAAAGGAGAGGATGTTTGTTTTCTTGACCGTTTCCCAAACTGCCAGAATTGGCAGCTTTCTGGCCCAGGGGGGCTGGAAACACGGGCTTTGGGCTGTGGGGACCGTGTCAGTGCTAATTGACAGTAGATCAAGTGTCTGGATGGGAGAATAATTGCAGCAGAAATTAAATTGGCAGCACGTAGCCAGAGCTGGAATAGGATGTGAGTCCTCCCAGACCTGGACGCTTGGGTGCAATGAGCTGTGTGGGGTGAAAGGCTGGGTTTCCTCTGGCAGGACAGACAGGGAGAGGCACTTCCTGCAGGCACTCAGTTGGGAATGGCATCCCAGTGCTGCCCTGCTGGCAGAGCAGCCCCCATGTCATTCTCAGGGGAGGGATGAGGACGGTGGGTCTGTGTTCCTGGCCCTCCCTTGTGCTGTGCCCTGAGCAGCAGCTTCCCCAGCCTGACCATCCAACTGGGGGTGAGCTCTGGGCAGAGCAGAAGAGCTGATCTCCCCACAGTGGCAGGGGAGTTGCACAGGAAGGATGAGAAGGCTGTTTTTCCTATACTGTGTTATTCTGTGCTCAGTGCACAGAGATCCGTGTTAGTTTGCCCTGGCTGAGGCAGAGCTTGCCATGGGACAATGCCAGCCAGGGTGGGATGGAGAGGGGGAACTGGGACTAGCTTGGGTCTGCTGTAGCTGTTTGAGCAGCCTGATCCAGGCAGAGCAGGGAACCCAATGCTGTGTGTGAGCCAGGCCAGTGGAGATGTGAGCACAAGTGAGGTTTGCTCTGTTTGCTCTGGGTGGACTCAGGGCTGTGTGGCTGCAGGACTGAGGACCTGCTGCCTCCTGTTGCATGTGGCATCCACCCAGCCTGGGCTCTGCAGCATCATTCCTGTGACTTCTCACACCAGCCCTGGCCTCACAAACAGTATCAGTGCACCACACTGCTTCTAATTAAATAAATAAAATCACATGTGGGCTTCGGGGGAGTCTGAGCCTCTGGTGTCTCGGCTCTGGGCACCTGGGGACAGCAGTGGTGTCCCACAGTGGAGCAGGGAGGGCAGTTTGGTGCTCACTTGTCCCTTGGTGCTGTTTTTAACAGCTTGAGAAATGTCTTAAATATGCTCATATTTGTTTTTTGGTCTCAATAGGTTATCATTACTTTGTTTTACTGAGGGTGAATGTCTCTTCATTTCATTAACTGAGTAATGGAGTTAGTTTTAAGTTAAATTAATGAAATGGAGCATTTGCTTTAAGTTCTCCATGGGTTGCTGCTGTGCAGGGAATCTCCATGTGCTTCTTTGCAAAAGCCTGGCACAGGCCATGCTGATTTCTGTGATGAACTGGGGGTTAAAGCCTCCCCGCTGGAGAGGTGGAATTTCCTTTCTCGAGGCTCCTGACCTTCCTTCCTCCCTCCCCTGGTCACAGGGTGGGCTGGGCCGTGGCTGCTCCCAAAAAGCTGCCTCTGGGACCCCCATCCCAACCAGGCACCGACCGGAGCTGTCCCAGCAGGAGGAGGGAAAATGTTTGCCTCGTGCTTTTGGGGAAAACAAAGGATGAGCTCATGCCCTGGCACGAGCCCGGGTTCCCGTCCACGGGAACTCCCAGCTCGTTGTTTGAGGACTGATTTAATGCTGATTTAATGGCAGAAACACGCTGGGTCCTGACGGGCGCTGTGGGCGCCTCAGCCACGAGTGTTTCACACCCAAATATCAGGGGTTTGCACACCACCAAAAAACACTGGTCTGATTTACTGGGTGAAGAGGTTACTCACACCTTGCTGTGCACTTGTGTTCGTTTTTTCCTGTGGTATAATATTGAATCATTTGAAAGCAAAGGGATTTTCTCAGTGCCACTGTAACATCTCGAGCTGTTGTAGCTGTAACCTGTTTTGTGAAATTCTCTGTGTGTCTCTTACATAAAATCAGCATCTTTAGGTGAGCTCTGGTAATCCTGATGTATAAAAGAAGCAAAAACAATCTTGGGATAAAGGGGGGGAAAATGGGAATGGAAACTTCAAAATGGTGTTTTCTTCTGTCTGGGTAACTTGGGTAGTTTTTCCTCATTGAAGGTGCATAGGAGCAAAACTGAAATGGTGACAGTGGGAGTTGGTTTAGGACAGAGCAAAATGCTGTTGGATAAAGCACTAACCCAGACATGCTGTGTTATTTTACTTGATAACATCAGTTTCAGTGATGACTCCGCTAACACAGGTAAGGAAACTGCTGCCTGTGTGCTCAGAAGTGCTGAGTGTTTGAAAGCACAGGTGCAGCTCAGCGTTTCTGCTCTTATCCATCAGGAAAAACAACTTACCCCATTTCATTTTTCCTTGTTTCTCACTTAAGAGGCGTTAATGTCTCTTGGAGGTCGCCTGTGTGACCTGCTGGGGTGAGGGCACGTGGAGAGAGCCACCCCCAGCGGGGCAGGGGGGATGCTGGATGCTGGAGGGATGTCCCATCAGGGTCCCTCAGGATGCTCAGGCTGCAGCAGCAGCCTCCACCCCCTGGAGCAGCTGCTCCCAGAGAGGCCTGGGAAAGCCTGGGACACGTTCTTGAATCTAATAGAATTTACCATTTTTGTTAATGAGTAAAAGCAAAAGGTTGGGGCATTACAAAATGGAAAAAAAATTATTTTCCTATTGCTTTTGCTGTGTTTTCTTATGTACCATAGCCTGGCTTTTACAGAAGGAGATGTTCAGATAAGCCACGTTGATGCAGTGGGCACCTTTTGGTTTTAAAAATGTAATATCTCTGTAGCCTGAAGCTTAGCTTGTTGCCAGTGATGCTTTTAGCTTCAGTTAGCTCCTAGTAGTGGTCATGGAAAGAACATCAGAAAGTGTGATATGATAATACCTGAAAATGCAACAATTCCCCAGCTGGGAGAGAGGAGAGAGACAGTATAAGCTGGAAAGGATGAAATCAGGACATGGTCAGTGTTAAGCTCCCCAGGTTTGTCCTTTAAGCCAAACACCAGATGGTGAGAAAAGTGATTTTGTGGAAGCGTGGACTGAAATGGGAACAGCAGCATCTCTGGGAGGAGGGGAGCAGGCAGGAGGGTGGGTGTTACTTGTTGTGATGGTTTGAGGGTTTTTTCCATCTGTAGGGGATGTTTTCTGTCAGTGGGGAGCTGATCCAGCAGCAGCCTGGGCATGGCAGGGCAGCTGGAGGCTGAGCCCTGGCAGGAGCATCAGCCCAACACCTGCTCTGAGCAATGCCCTCCTGTTCCCAGGCTTGGAAGGTGACCTGTACACTGGGAATAGAGGGAAAGTCCCCTCCAGGGTTTAGACTGTTGTTGAGCTTAGCTCTAGAGAGGTAATCACCTGGCAGGAGCCTGCTGCTGCTGCTGGAGAAGGGAGGAAATTTTGAGGCTTTTCTACGGGGACATTTGTACAAAGCTCTCCTCTGTCTGCTGGTTAAACACCCCTCACCCCCCGATGGCAGAAACGTGCCCTCTGCACTGCAGCAGCGAGAGAAATGAAAACACATTTTCATCTTGACGGTCTTGGGGGACTTTTTTCCATTGCTGCAGATTTTGAAGGGACCACTGGGGAGCCAGGTGGCTGAAGGGATAAAGCTGTGGCATTGCAGCTCAAGTCCCTCCTGAGCTCTTTAATTTGCACGAGGGCTGTGGCTTCTCCCCGGGGGTGAAGCTGTTCCCTGGAGCCCTGGGAGGCAGCAGCCTTTGGAGCCTTGCTGGTGGCCACCAGTGTGGCTGCTCCAAGGTGGGGAAATGTCACTGCTCTTTGGTTGTGAGAGATTGTGCCTGGGTTAGATGTGTGCTGGCCTTGTGCTGCAGTGTCACAGGATGGTCTGGACTGGGAGGGACCTTAAAGCTCATCCAGTGCCACCCCCTGCCATGAGCAGGGACACCTTCCACCAGCCCAGGGTGCTCCAAGCCCCGTCCAACCTGGCCTTGGACACTTCCAGGGATCCAGGGGCAGCCACAGCTTCTCTGGGCAACCTGTGCCAGGGCCTCCCCACCCTCCCAGGGAAGGATTCCTTCCCAATATCCCATCTATCCCTGCCCTTCTTCAGCATGAGGCCACGAGTCTTTACTGAAATCTGAAACATTAATTTGGTGTTTAGCTGATGACTGTGAAAGGGGTGTAGTGAGAAGAACGTGAGGCATAAAGTTTTCCTTCAAACTTTCCTTTCAGGCTGTGGGATATGCTGAAAGGGGAACTTGGCAGAATATTCCAGATCTGTCTCATAAAATAACCCACATGCTCTGTTTATCCAGCCTCAGCAAACTACACCTGACCTTTTTTTTTTATCTTTTAATCTTCTGAGCTGAGCTAAATAATGGGATTGTACTTACTAGAGCTTTTAAAAGTTAGATTGAAGCCTGCTTACTCTGTAAAAGCAGCATATACACAGGGCATCTGAACTGTGCTGATGGGGAAAAATGTGTTAAAATGAGTGTAACTTTTAAAATTTATCCTTTTCCTCCAGCTTTGGGGCAGCCTTGAATGTAAGGGCTCCCTGTGGGACTTCTTTTGAGGCTGTTGTTGGAGAACTGATCCTGCTCCCGTGGCCATTGGCCTCAGTGTAAATCTGTTATTTGCATTGAAATGAAATCCGTGCTGCCTGTCCCGTACACCTCCTCTGTGGGGTAATAATAAGATTTCCGTTGCTGGGACTTTTGAACCAGTTTATCAGAGACAAAGCAGTGTCCTTGCTGTTGAAAATCTGGGGGGAAGGAGAGGAGGGGCTGCTGCATTGCAGTTGTCTTCAGTGCAGAGCCTGAGTTTCAGCCTGAGGTTGTCGGGATGTGCTGGGATATGTCTTCAGGCTTAATTGTCTGAATTCCCCTTTGTATGAAAGGGGACTTGGAATAATGAAGGCAGTAAAATTTCATCTACAAAAAGCCCTCTGCCAGGAGAGGTCAGAATCAATTTGGGCCCAATTACCCAGGCTTGGAGCAGGGGAGAAAGAAGCCAAATGCCAGTGAGGAGCTGGAGCTCTTGAGCATTGCCATCACTGGATGATGGACACAGGTCACCAAGCAGGGTCACAAAAGACACCTCTTCCAGGTGACTGCGTGGCTGAAGGATGCTTTGGCCTCCTGGTGCACAAATAGAAACACTTGTGTCTCTAATTCAGCATTTTGGCAGCCAGCATGCAGCTGACACCGACTGATTGTGCTCTGGTTTTGGGAGGAGGGTGGATCTGAGGAACATCAAACAGAAAGCTGCCAAGGGCTGAGCCAAGTGTTAATGGCCTTCAGCTCTGTTTGAGTCTGACGTGGCGTGTGTTTATGACAGGGAACAGGACTGGCACTTGGGATTAGGAAGTTAAACATGGTGCAGGGGATCCCAAAGCTGCTGCTGGTCCTGGCCAGGCAGATCTCCCCCCAGCACTGCACCAATGGGCAGGTGGAGGCTGGAGTTGGGGCTCAGAGGTGCAATTTTGGAGGTGTTTTTGGCTCTGCAGCTGGTTGGTCTGCTCCCAAGGAAGGCTTCTTAAGAGACACCAAAACTATCAAAGCCCTTCCAAATCACGCCACGGGTGTTGGGGCTTGTGTGGAGGTTGTAGGAGATGATGCTGGCCTCTCAAATTAGCAATTCTCTGTTTTAATCTCTGTCTGGAAAGAGGAGATTATTTTGTTTGTACTTCCGGTCTTTTAAGAGTCTAATTTATAACACACCAAAGTGAATGAACTTTTAAGTGCTTTGAATCAGAACACGAAGTCTGATGTTCTCTAAAGCTCTGTTTAAAACCCGTCGTCTCTAGAGCTAAAGACTTGCAGTTGAAAAAAGATGGAAGGACAAATAGGACGTTTTGCAAAATGTCCAAAAAAACCCAGGCAAGCTTGAGAAAACAAATTGGGAGCTTCTGGTTTGTAGGCTAAAAGAGTTCTCCGTGGTGAAACTCCACAGGGCAGCTCTTGGGAAGGGTTTGCCAACTCTCTTGGTTTAATAAAGGCCATAAAAAACAGGAAGAAAAGCCAGCAGAGGAAAGCAAATTAGGTCCCAAGGGGGGGAAAACTTTAACTGATCTTGAATTGGAGAACTGGAAAGAAACCCACCTGGGTCTGGGTTTCCGAGGGTGAACGTGCGAGTGTTTGGCACGAGGAGAAGCCTCGCAGAGGTCTCGGAGCCTTTGAGGAAGAGCAGACTGAGCTCTGGCCTGGGAGCAGCTTTTTGTGCAGCAGGAAAGTTGTGCAGCAGAGCAAAGGGGAGCACGGGGAGGCACAAAGGGCTCTCAGGGGGTCAGTGCTTCCCACAGCACAAAGCTCAGCTCTCCAAAGCCTGCACAGAGTGGTGGGAAAGGACTGAGGAGCTTCATGTGCATGGGCTTGGTCTGGGAGGTGTTGAGGAGCCCGTTGATCCCTGTGGGTGCTGCTGGGTCACCTGGGGCTTTGTAACAGGGCTGAGCAGGGCAAAGAGGAGCTGCCACCAGCACGGGCATCCTCCTCCCACGGGCACAGGGAGCTGGTGGCAGCTGGGCACACGGAGCAGCTCAGCAGTGCAGGAAGGGCTCTGCTTCCTCCTGCTCCCATCCCTGGGCTCCCATGCCTTTTGGAGAGTGCCCAAGCAATAAGTTTTAGCTTTATGGCAGCAGTTGGTCTCGATGAACAAATTGCTGAGCTTAACAGGGAGGAAGGGGCGACGCTTTACAAACTGCCTTGGATTAAAGCAATCCGTGGAGATGATGGTCTGTGGAACCTTTGATGGAGGAGGTTTCCATTCCAGAAACAGCTGCCAGTCACATGGTCCCCAGCCAAGGGTCTGGATGGCCCCAGTGTGGGGGAGCCCAGGAGGTCAGAGGAGAGAAGAGGACCCTGCCCTTTCCTCCAGCATCCGTGGACCGAGTGTGAATCTGAGCCCCAGGCCACAGATAATTAAAGATAGTGGTTTTCTAAAAGCATCACTCCATAGCTCTCAATGCTGTGAGCCACATTGCCTTTTTCTCCCCAATGTTTATGATCCTTCTTTTCCTCTCTGCTTCATGGTTGAGAGTGTTTTCTTTATTTCCCTTGAAATAATAATGTAAATCTGGGAATTGGAAACCCATAGCCTGCTTGTATATATTTTTTTTTAAAGAACATAAATTGGGGAACAGTTAAAATTATATTATTCCTG
This sequence comes from Neopelma chrysocephalum, assembly GCF_003984885.1. NCBI lineage: Eukaryota > Metazoa > Chordata > Aves > Passeriformes > Pipridae > Neopelma > Neopelma chrysocephalum. Next base: position 14,980,899 of record NW_020897720.1, read on the forward strand.
GCAGCAAAATTCCTTTTTTAATAGACAATTTGAAGTTATTATGTTGGAAGCAGCTTTCCCCACGTGTGTGTGCATGCATGGTGTGGAGGGAACTGTGCCAAGAGGGCTCCAGGCAGCTTCTGAGGCAGTGGAAGTGCTGGGAGCTGGAGGCTGCAGTTTTTCAGCTGATGGTAGAAAAAACCCTCGAAGGCTCCATCTTACAGTTCTTAATTAAGCCTGGTTTTATCAAAGGGCGTTTTGCTTTGGGAAGAACTGAAGAATTGGACTGTCAGGATCCTTTTCTAGCAGGATCTGGTTTTTATTTCTCTTAGCTGTTCATTTTTACAAGGTTTGGGAGCACCAGTTTGTTCTCCTATGCAGCAGTGATAGACATTTGTTTCCAATTAGTATTTATTGGATTATTTTAGTCAAAAGTAAGCTTTGCATCAGAGCCCCACAATATGCACTTTGTTATTTGTTCACAGGATGGTGTTTTCTTTTCCTGCTTGGTTTTTCATCAGCTTCAGTCTACTGAAAAGCTGGTGTGAGGCAGCTTGGCTGGGGACCTGCCCTGGAACAGATTAAACCAGATTAAACAGATTCCAGCCTCTTACACAGCGTCTGTGTCTTCCATTGGTACGGGCATGTTTCTGACTCACAGGGCTGCAAACAGCAGCCAACGTGTGTCCAGAGCTGTGTCCAGCTTTCTGCTGCTTTTCCCAGTTGCTGGAATTAGCTTATCTCCCCAGACTTGAGTCTTTGCAGGTAAAGCCTGGCTCAGGTGGCTCGTGGTGCCATTGGCAGCAGGTCCTGCTGGGTTTATGGGTGTGCACAGGGCTGACTGCCAGCCTCGTGCACTCCCAGATAGGTGGAATTCCATATATGTGCAATAACACATAGGCCATGTTTTACACGTGTAAAATAATATGGAAAATGTTTGTTTTAATGTCATCTGAGTTCCCAACTCAAGGTCATATGACAAAAAGATTTCCATAGTTTGCCTTGGGGCTTTAAAAGCAAATGGAAATATGAATACCCAGCTAAAACCCTTGACTGATATAAATGACTGATCTTCTTTGGGGAGAAAACCTCCCACAATGAACATGGATCTTTGTGGTCAAGGGTAGCTGCAAGTGAAAATCCCAGGACTTGGCTTCAGGTGTTGCCCAACCTGCACGTGGAGCTGCCGAGCTTGGGCTTATCCTGTTTTGCTGATGGAAGTGGGAGCAATGGCCCCAAAGTCGGGAGCACAGCAAGTGTCCTGGGAGTGATGGAAGCAGAGAAATGAGAAGCAGACCCACAGCCTTTCTTTTGAGGAAATAACAAATGCGCTCGTACAGGAGAATAAATGCAGAGTATTTGGCAGTGGCTCACGGTGGAGAAACAGTAAAATGCATTTGGTTGGGGGACCGAGGGGAGCTGTGTAGATTCAGCACGATTTAACTGCAGGTCAAGCCTGAGTTTTCCTTCTCCTGCTGCACATCCCTGTTTTCCACAGCACGTGTAAAACGTTGTTACTGCGAACCGCGCGTCCCAGCGCGGCCCCTCCGTGCACATCACACGCTGTAAATCTCAGGATTTTCTGGTTTTCCTTCTCTTCCAGGACAATGGCCCTGCCCAGAGCAGGAGGTCGGTGCCCCCCGGGGCTGGGGGCAGCCCCCTGGACAAGCAGCAGGTGCTGAACGTGCAGCATCACCAGCCCCCCCGGCTCTACCCCAACAGCGGCCCCGAGCCGGCGCTCCCGGCCCAGCTGGGCGGGCTCCACATCTCTGCTGCACACAGGTAGGACAGGGCAGGGCAGGGCTCACACTCTGCCTTCACTGCTGCTCCTGCCAGCCTGGCCTGGGGGGGTTGCACGGGGGGCTGTGGTGTTCCTGGAGCTCCGGAGAGCCTGGAATCTTAGAACCGTTTCGGTTGGAAAACCTCCAAGATTGGGTCCAGCATTGACCTGACACTGCCAAGGCCAAGATGCTGGGCTGGGCTCCTGCCCTGTTAGTCAGGGGTAGGGGGGTTGTCCAGCCCTGGCACGGGCTGCTGAGGACAGTGGTGGAGTCCTCAATCCTGGTGGAATTTAACAGATGTGTGGATGTGGCACTTGGTGGTGGGCTTGGCAGTGCTGGGGTTGACAGCTGGACTCGATGACCTTGGGCTTTTCCAACCTAAATAGTTCTGTGATTCTGTGAGTGTCACAGCCATTAATATCCTGTTTTTTTTGAAGTGTATATCCGGAACAGGGTGGAGGGTGCTGCCCTCCCAGGAGTGGGGATCACCCTGCTGCAGACCCAGGAGCAAACACCTGCCCTGGGAGCTGGAGGTATCCACCAAAAAAATGAACCCCAGTAACTGGGATGTTTATAAATGTAAGATCTGCTCAGTGCAGCTGTCCAGGAGGTTGGGGAATAAATAATGCTCCTAGGAAGGAAAAGGCTTTTGCATAGCCAAGAACGGTTTGGTTGGATAACTCAGACTTTGAGACAGGCCAGGTTGTGGGCTGGGATGCTTTTGTATGGATTATATGGATGCTGATTTATGTCCCTCCAAGCTGGCAGAATATCCTGCAAGAAAGCAATGTCTGTATCACATACGAAGAGCAAACAGAGTTTCTTTTCAGCTTGGGAACTCTGTGTCTGCACAAATTCATGTTTCAGTGATGCTGCAAGCCAGCTTATTCCCCGTGCTGCTCCGGGGAAGTTAATGAAGTTGGAAAGAGAGGGAGAACTGCACAAAAAATACAGAGAACAAAATCTGGTGTTACCTGTGTGTGAGCCAAAAGCCAGGAGATTCACTTGGGTCTTTGAGCAGAACTGGGGCAGGAGTGTGTTCTCTTTGAATTGGTGCTTGATGAGGCTGAGCTGGCCAAACCTGCCCTTTTTCACTGAAAATGTGGGAATTGATGCAGGAGGGGGCTCCAGCAGGGCAGGCAGGCACTTGGGGCCCTCCTGAAGGTTTGGGCTGACCAGGTCTCCCAGGGATGGATCCATGGCTCAGCCAGGATGGCCCTCACCTCCCACAGGGAGCAGGACTGCTGGGGACTCACTACCAGAAAATGGAGCTCTGGCCTTTCTTTGAAAGTGACTTTTGTTGGGCTTTTTTTTCCTCTTTGTTTGTTTGAAAGTGAATGTTATTTCTTTTGTTTATTTGTTTAAGCTGACATGAATATAACACTGGTGGAGAAAATGAGCCAGATGATAGCTAAAATATGTGAAGCTGATGGAGTTCAGGGCTCTTGCTATTTTTATTGGTTTTATAATGACCTTGATGACCTCCTCTGTAAAAAGGAAAAGGAGCCCCTTCCCCTGGAGCTGTGCTGTGCATTGGGGCCTCTGGAGCACAACAGCACTTGGACTCAGCTCTTCTCAGCAGGACTTTTAAATATTTTTTATTCCAACTATGCTTTTCATGCTTTGATGCATTGAATGAACTGGAATAATGGTTTAAATTGCTGTTTGTTGTCCGTGTATCCCAACTGTGCCATGGACAGACCAGGAGCAGCTTTGGGTCGAGGTGCTGGAGGGCAGAGGGGGGTCATGGGGCTCCTCCTGTGTCCCCCCCACTGGTGGGGTGGTTTTCTCCATGGAGCTGTGGGCTCTGTCTGGCAAATGGACCTTGTGCTGTACCCACAGAAACAGCAGCTTCCCCAGAGGCACCTCTGGGTTGGCTGCCCTGCCTGGCACACACTCTCTGGATGCCCTAACAAGGGCCAGGTGCACCTCCTGGCCCTACAGAGTTAATGGAATGCATGTTTTACCCATTTTTTCAGTAAATGCCATGGGTGGCAGAGCAATTCACAGTGTTTGCAAGCAGCTGCCCTCTTTCCTCAAGGCATCTGGTAACTGGGCCAGCTCTTGCTGTGTTGCTCAATTGGAGCCCAACAGGGAACAAGTTTAACCTCCCTGGTTCAGTGGCTGTTCCTGGGCCAGACATCCCTCCAGGCAGGGAAACACATGGGAACAGAGGTGCTTCATTGAATCTGTGGGAACGTGGAGGTTCCAATCCCGCCCTGATGAGCTGACAGGAGCTGTTTCTGTTTGACTCGAGCCTTTCTTTCTTTGCTTTAAAACAGCATTGACCCCGTGAAGTCTCTCCCACGGAACAGAAACGGGATTGATGTGGAGTCAGATGTCTACAAGATGCTCCAGGACTATGAAAGGCCCGTCTCAGAGCCAAAGCAGTCGGGATCCTTCCGATACTTACAGGGCATGTTGGAGGCTGGCGAGAACGGTGAGGAGGTTGGCACCCAGTGCCCTGGGAGGGGGGACCACCGGGGTGGCAGGTTTCAAACTGGGGTTTCACATGCTCAGGCTTACCAAATTGTGTGGCTGACTCGAGCACCGTGTGAAAGCTGGATTTGCAACCAGTGTGGCAGCAGTTTCCCTGCGATGGTTTATGAGACGTGGTGGCCTGGAGCGGTTGTGTGAGATCACCCTCGGAGAACTGGGGCTGGTTGAGTAAATGGCATTTGCATAAGGACGTGGGATGGTCCTCAGCAAGGCAGGGATAGAGATCAGGAGCTCTTGGCTCACTTTTCGGGTCTGTCACAGCTTCCTGCCCATGTCGTTAACACATTAAATAATAAGATCCCCAAACTATACATTTCAGTTTCTTTTATTTGCCTTTCAACCTTAAGTCCATTGGGGCTTTCATGTTCAAACTTTCAGGCTTTGCTTTACGATCATTAGGGCAAGACTCTTCTTTCTGCTTCCTTCCAGGAGCCTCATCCCCCGATCATGTGAATCCAGGAACTTAGATTTTATGGGAAAATACCAACTGCTGCAAATCTCATTATGAAGCTGTGAGAGGTAGCGAGTTGGGCTTTTGCACTTCAGTTTCTGTGTGTATAAAGTGATGAAGTCTGTTCTTTGACTGGAGGGATGTTGGTTCTTGCTTCACAAGAAGCACAGTTGCAGATCATTTCTGAGCACTGTGGGTTTCCACCAGTACTGGTTTTCTCAGTGGGACTGAGGCATAGCTGCAAAGCATGAGAGGGATCAGCCTTGGAAGCACTGGGTGTACCTTTACAGTATATTTAATATTAATATTCCAGCCCCTGGACTGGCAGGAAAACTGATGTTAAATACATGCTCCAGTTGGACCTTCAAGTCCTTCACCAAGAGCAAGGACAAGTCTGCTGCTCCCCCAGGTCTCCTCATTAGGAAGAAGCAAATGGGAAGTGACTGTGTTAATCCCAATTAGTAACACTGCTGCCTTCCTCCCTTCTCTGTGCCAGGGAAAGGGAACAAAATGGAAGCTTTACTGGTTTGCTCCTGCTCCTGGGCTGGCAGCAACCCAGTGCTGAGAGGAGAGGAGAAAGAAAAGGCTGTGGGCTGGGGGAATGGGCTGGGGGAACGGAGGACAAAGAGGTGCCAAGGCAATCCCCACATCCTGGGACTGTCCCAGCCAGTCCTGGATGTCTGCTCATCCCAGCCCTCCCTTGGCACCAGCCCATCCATCCCCAGTGCAGCACCGTGTGTTCTGCTGGAGCTGCTGCCGGGTCCCAGCCAGCACGGGACAGGCTGGGGCAGTCACTGTCCCCTCCCAGGGCTCTGCCACCCTCCTGCCCCTCAGCTGTGTGCAGGGGACGTGTGAGTGCCTGCAGGCACAGCCTCACTCCTGCCTCGGTCCTTCCAACACTGTTTATTCATAAGGGATGAGAAATTAAGTGAAAAGCATCTCTGCTGGCACAAAGCTCTCTGATGTTCCAGCACGCTCTCAAATCCCCAGGAGTGTTCCTGGCTGGGTTGGTTTACAGCTGCCACCCCTGCTCCTTTTTCCTTAAGCCTAAAATTATACATTTTGACCCTAGCCTTTTAAAGTCAAGCTCTCCTCTCCTGAGGAGCCGAGTGTCTCAGACAACAACCTGTTTTATATGGAATGTGTTTCTGCTGGAAGCAATGCAGCCCCATCCCAGCCCCTTAGGGAGCAATGAGGTGGAGGCTGAAGGAATGACAGCTCTTGCCTCTGTAAGTGCCCGTGGCCCAGGAGGGACAAACACTGCAGCCATAATGGGGACAGCAATGGTTGAGATTGTGGAATTAAAGCATCTCCCTGCCTTGCTGAGGACCATAAATCACAGTGAGACTGTGGGCTGGTAACTAGAAGGAAACAATCCATCGTTTGGGAAGATGGGAAGCAGCCCTCTCTGCAGGGTTCATTTTGCTTTAAAATCTTTTTCTTTTTCTCCCCCCCCCCCTTTCCCTTCTTTTTTAAGCAGCTTATCCAAGCACTCAGTATGAGAGACAGTGACAGCTTAACTGTTAAATGTTGGCAGATGAGCATGTCTAGTCCAAGCACGCCTTGCCTCCTGCTGGGGGAAGCCAACAGCTCCAGCAGTTGTTTCAGTTTATTCCCAGCAAGGCAGAGGAAGGACTTGACGGGGGCTTGGCTGGACCCAACACTGGGGGGAACCCTGGGCTGGAGCAGCCCCTCTGCTCCTGGGCAGGCACTCACACGGATCAAGGCTCTTGGCATCACCAAACACTGTGTTATGTCTTGGGAAGTGGGGTTTGGTGGGGGATTGGTCCTTTTTGGTTTTGCTCCCTTGGCTGGGAGCGCTGGCAGCGTTGGCATCGGGATCAGAGCCGTGGCTGGAGAGGGGGCTGTGGCTGGGGGTGCCTGTGCCCCCCAGGGGTGAGTGGGGTGTGCACCCTCCTCCCAGCCAGGCCCAGGACAGCAGGCATCCCTGGACATGCTGGATGGCGGAGCAGGGGTCTCTCCATGGAAGAAGCTTTGCTGAGCTCTGCCCTGCAGAGTGTACCATGTGAACTTGCACGGGGTCAGGGAGCAACCAGGAGTGATGATGCCCTGGCTCCAGGCACTAAAAATTCCCTCTAGGAAAGGCAGAGACATTTCTGGGTCCGTGGGAGGTGCTTCCACTGGATTTTGCTCCAAAGTTTCCCAAACAGAACAATGCATGCAGACACCTGGGTCAGACACGCCTGTGCCCTGCAGAGACTCCCTGGGCAGGAGGGCTGGAAGCAGTCATTGAAGATGGACTGAAATACTCTGGAAGATCAGGGAGAGTGGGAAGTCAGGACGTTGGAGAATGGCTTGTTCATCCAAGAGCTCCTCTACTGCTTTTCCAAACTGTGTCAGCTGATGGACTAAAATACATTGTCCTTTTTCATGAGCTTTTCCTTTCTACAACCTCAGGCCATCACAGAGGAACCACAGATCAATACCTGCCAACCAGACCAGTCAGCTGTGAGCCATGGAAAACCATGCAGTGGATTCTGGAAGCTTTTAAGTGTCCCAGGGGTTGGCAACAAGCGTGTTGGTGTTGTCCAAAATACAAGGGCAGATGGTAGATGGTCTGTAAGGAGGGGGCTGCAACACTGAAAACTCTGCTCTGATATTGTTCATATGCCCAAAATGTTCATTGCTTCCTTTCCTGTGTGGGACCTTTCTATGAAAGGAGGCTTAGTGCCCCAGAAGACCTTATCTTCTATCACAATATTTTGGTTTAGATAATTTGAGCTTAAATGAGTGCTCTAGGAAGAAAAATGCATGTGATTCTATTATTGTTTGTTTTAATTTGCCTCATTCTCCAAAAAGTTCTCTTCTCTGTCTCCTTGACTGACAGTGGATCTACCAAGTGCAACCCAAAATGTTGGGTGTGATGGAACCTCTCCTTTCTGGAGCTTTTCTGAGCTCTTTGCTATTTATCTTTCTCAACTCACTAAACAGCATTACACCCAAATTCACCTCCTATCTCTAGATCACAGCTGCTTTGCCTTTTGACAAGGTCCAGGTACTGAGCTGGTGCTGTCCCAGAACTTCCACGGAAGTTGCAGGTTCTCTTGTGGCTGGCAGAGACTCATCTGACTCCTTAAAAAAAAAAATAGCAAAACCAAAGCCCTGGGAGATGGAGCTTTCAATCCGTTTATCTGTTTACAATTCTTGGCAGGTGAAAAGCTCGACAGACTGAGCAGCCCCCGCAGCATGAAGCCCCCGGTGCCGAAGCTGGGCGGGGCCATGCCCGGGCTGCAGATGCTCCCGGAGTGCACCCGCTGCGGGAATGGGATCGTGTAAGTGCCTGGAGAGTCCTGGAGAGCCCCCCGGGCAGGGGGGGCACGGCCGGGGGGGGTCCTGCCGGGCACACGGGTCAGGGTTTACAGCAGAACACATTCAGTCCCTCTCTGGGTTTTTTTTCCCTAACCTTATATAAACCTGGAATTGAGGAATACGTTTTGGATTGTCCCTTTTAAGGGAATCTCACAGCAAAGCAGGGGTGATTGATGGGGTGGTTTCTGCCCTGCTTATCATGGTGGCTGCCCAGGGACTATGAATAGCACCGTGGAGCTGCCACTTCGCTGCCTCACAGAGTGAGAAACGCCCTGAGGGTTGAGTAGAAGAGGGTTGTGGGTTAGTTTTGTTTGCTTGTTGAAGAGTTACTCTCTGACAGATGGATGTTGGGTCTGATTTCAGAGAATACAGGCCTTTTACTGCTCTGTTGTGCTGTAATTTATGATCTGTCATGATTTATGTTCTGTTGGGATTTCCATCCTGCTCATGCCAGCCCTGCTGGCTGAGTGTGGGCTGTGCCAGCCTGTGCCCGTGTTCGTGCTGGTGCCATGAGCTGAGGGTCTGTGCAAAGCTGCAGTGCCTGTGTGTGCAGGGCCAGGCTGAGGGCAGGTATTTACTGGCTGGCTCCTGGTGTGCAGGGCCAGGCTGAGGGCAGGTATTTAAGGCTCTGCTTTGCTGTAGAGCAGTGTTGCAGCACACGGGGCGTCCCTTCCTGCAGAAACCCCGTGGAACCACTCCTGGAGCAGCGTGGCAGCTTTGGGTGGGCTGAGGTGTCGGGATGGGAACCCACGACAACCCCCTGCCATGTCCCTGAGTGCCAGCTCACTGCAGGCAGCAGGACAAGCTGTGGGTGCTGGTTCCCTGTGTCTCACTGAGGACTCTCCCCATCTCTCCAGGGGCACCATCGTCAAGGCTCGGGACAAGCTCTACCACCCCGAGTGCTTCATGTGCGACGACTGCGGCCTCAACCTGAAGCAGAGGGGGTATTTCTTCATCGAGGAGCAGCTGTACTGCGAGACCCACGCCAAGGAGAGGGTTAAGCCCCCCGAGGGCTATGACGTGGTGGCTGTTTATCCCAACGCTAAAGTCGAACTCGTCTAAGCCCGGGCTGTGCTCTGCAGAGGTCGGGCCGAGCCCACCCACGTCCTGCTGCAATCACCCCCGGCTACCACAGCCCGAGGCAAACTGCCCGTTCCCAGATAAAGCCCTGTACACTTGGGATCTCCGGGGGATGGTGTTGAAAGCTTAAGAACAGGTTTTTCCCTTCTTTTTGACACTCTGCTTTTTGGGTTGCTGTGTTGGGTTATTAGTCTGTGCCATAACCTCGTCCAAGATCTGTGTAAATATTGATTAATTCTCTACTCTGTTTCATGTAAAACCAGTATTCCTTTTTTTTTTTTTTGTGTGCCCTCCCTGTACTTAAAAAGCAAGGAAGATGTTTTAAAAGCTCGAAGAAGATAAGGCACTTTAACAAAAGAAGCGACTCCTATATCCTGACCCTAATCTCCTGCCCTGTCACTGTCCCAGGTATTAAAAATTGACCCCCTGGGAGTCAGGATGTGGTGTCAGTGGGTCCCCAGCTCAGCCCCATCCCAGCACATGTGCTAAGGAAGGGTGGTCTCTTAAAGCACTAATTGCAGTGAAATCCCCTGGATTAGGGCACTGCAGTTTGAGGCTGAGACACTGATTAGAGCTCCCCAAGAGATCTCCACACTTGAGCCTGTGGAAAGGCTTTTCTCTTCCTTTTTCCACTCCTAATTCAGTTGTTCTCTGTCACCCAATCACCCAAGCACACCTTTAAAGGACGCTGAAATAGCCTGGAGCACCCTTTGGTTATCCCCACCTCCCACACTCCTGCCCATGGCTGCCCTTGCTTTGGCCATTCTGACTCTTCCCACTTTTTGCTGTATTTTTGTAGTCCTTTATTTCTACATCCTCAGACTGCTGCCATCGGGGTCTGCCTCCCAGCAGGGAGAGAGTGATGAAATCCCTCCAGGCACTTGGGGAGTTGGGGTGAGTCCCAAGGCAGCAGGATTGGATTTATACCCATATCCCAAGGCTGTGCTTTCAGTCGAGTCTATCATCCACTTTATTTGAGGGGAAAAGTTTTTGTGGATCTTGAGATGTTGCTTTTTTTAGATAAATGTGTTTTTTTGAGATGTTGCTTTATTAGAGGAATGTGGTTTTTTTCATGTTATTGCTTGGAGGAGAGAGAGTTTAGTCCCCAGCTGGGTGCTGCTGTGGGTGGTGATGGGAGCCTGTGTCAGTACCACGAGGTTATTTCTGCTTTGCAACAGCCTCCCTGCTCTTTCTCTTCACTCTGGGAGAAGGAGGATGTGGGGAAGGAAAACAAATGTCTGTGCTCACTTTCCTTCCAAGGAAAAGGAAAATAAGAAATGGGGTGATGGGCAAAGCACCCCTTCCCCCTCTGGCTCTCCATAACAGGGAAAATTGGGACTGGAGGAGGGTTGGGAGCATGATCCCAGTTGGGGCTGAGCAGGCAATTTCTTCCTACAGGTTCTGCACCTCAGAAGGGATTTTAGGGTGTTACTGAGCTACATCTAGACTTCTTCACACAGAGCCTTACAGGGACTGCAGCAGCTCCTGCCCACTGCAATCCCCACACGTTGCTGGGTCAAACTCCTGTGCCTGTAGCTTGGAAGTTCAGGCTTCCCCCAAACCCAGGAGTGATTGCAGCTCGACTGAGTGATGGGGAACTCGTGACACAAATGGCACAGGGGCCTGTCCCCATTTTCCAGGCAGATGGTCACAGCTGCCAGCGGTGCTGTTTGTCACTCCCTGGGGCTCCTGTCCCCGTTTGACTCCACCTGCATGGTGGCCCTGTCCTGTGGGATGCCAGGGGTCTGCAGCCCTGGCACAGGGAACACCAAGAAATTCATAAATTGGTTCATTGCCTTCATTTTAAACAGCCCTCTGAGCAGGCTGCTGGCAAGGCAGCCTTGGCTGTCTGGCTTGGCTGCCATACCAGTACAGCACTGGGACTGCTGGGCGTGGGGCTTTGCTTTCAATTTGACCCCAAGTTCCCACAGATCAGTATTTCCACGTGGCATCTTGTGATACCCCTTCTTAGGAGTAATCAATTCACTTGATTCTCCCTGTGGAGCTTGGAGCTGCCTCATACAGCCCCATCCCAGGGCACACTGATTCCTGGCTTCAGGCACCTCATTCCCACTGTGGGGTTTGCAGGAGGTGCCACAAGCGTCACCTTTTGTGTCACCAGGTAATGCTGTTTAACTCTGTAAAACATGGGGAGGGTGCATTTTGTATGAAATACAAAATAAAACTGTACTGTTTGGTTTATCACTTAGCTTGGCCTTTGCCTGGTCCCTGCTGGGTCTCTCCTGGGGCAGGACTCCTACCTGTGGGGGTCCCTCAGCATCCAGGGGAGGAGGACACTTCAAAGGAGGATAAACTTCAAAAAGCATCTTGGAGACAGCTGAGCTTTTCACGGGGCACTGAGAGCTTGTCTGAAGTTTGGCCTGTGCTTTGGTGGGGAGTTGGTTGTGTTTGTAACTCGTGAGACCTTCCTGGGACCCTGCATCCTGCAGGGTGTGGAGATGGGAAGGGCCATCGTGTCTGCACTGGTGCCTGGCTCCTGTCCCCAGCGTGACCCAGCTCCTCCTGTGATGGTCCAGAGCTTCACCACATCTGCCCCTGCTCAAGGCCAGTGACTTGGGGATTTTGGCAATGTTTAACCAGTCCCAGTGACACTCCAAGGGAACCTGCTCCTGCCTGATGGCCCAGGCTGTCACCAGATGGGTCCCTCTGCTCTGTGGGGCTGGAGGTGTCACTGCCCTGCTGCTGCTGGAGTGATCCAGGCCTTTCTTCCCAAGGGGAGGTCACAGCTGACCCTGGGAGCACAGAAGCCCAGTGGGTGGTGGGAGTGTGGGGGACTGGGAGGCGAGGGCAGGCTGGGATGAGCAGCCCTGTCAGAGGGATGTTTGCTTCTGTAGCTCAGTCCACATGGGGCTGGTTTTAATGGCTGATTGGGATTTGAATGTGGTTTTAATAGCTGATTGGGATTTGATTCATTGGTGTGTGGGAAAGTCAGAAGGGATGTGAGGTAAGTGCCTCCAGTAGATGTTAACCTAAAAGGTTTTATTTGGCAAGTGTTCATATATGGAAATTGTTGCTTGTATGTGCCTAAAATATTTAAAAGACAAAGCCTCTGAGGATCTGCATGTGGCAGGAAAGATTTCCATAGTGTGGGTCTGTGTAACTCCATGTCTAATTAGTGCACATATTCAAATAATTAACATGCTTATGACTCTCCAATTAGTGGTTTTCTCTTCACTCTTGAATGCACACATGTGATGGGTGTGTTTCTGTGGTTTAGCCACTGCCCTCCCTGGCCCCTCTGCCCTGGGCATTGCTGCTGGGGGGCTTCAGCCCCACGGGGTGATCCCCTGGGGCAAAACTGGAGGAACACGGGGGCCTGAGCAGCCCTGGGGGCCCCCCAGACCTCCTGCTGCCCACACAGACACTGTGACCAGCCCAACACTGGGAGCCTCCTCCCTGCTTTAGAAAAAGGGAGGTGTAAGCTCTGTGATGAAGCACAGCATTTATTAACTAAATGAAGTGGGAGCCAGGCCAGTCTGATTCAAGTTCTAATTGTTTAACTTTTTCCATGTATCATCATTAAAGTTTCCTACTTAGCCAGGCATTATTTCCACCACCACACCCCCGTTCTGCTGCAGCTTTTGTTTGGAGTTGTTTAACTTTGCTTTTGTTACTGGCTGGCTGCCCCAGGAACTCTAAAAAATCTCAGCTGGTCCATTTCTATGAGGATAAAAGTCTTTGTGCCATAGGAGGGGGGTAGAGGGAAAGAGGCTTTTTGGAAAAGTTCCCTCTCCTCCCTTTCTCATGTGTGAAAGAGGCTATTTTAATTACTTTAGGAAAAAAAATCTTCCCCACATGGATAGTAAACCCAGAAAACTGCTCCCAACTCTAAAGAAACTTCTGTGCAAGTTGTTCTGCCTCTCTGTTTCTCCCTAGGAAACACCCACAGAGCTCTTCCAGCCCGGGAGCAGCTTCTCCACCAGGACACTTAAATATTTTGAATTTTGAGGCAGTCCTAAAGCAGTTCCTTGTGCGGGGAGGGCAGTGGGAGGGCCTGGGCTGGGGCCAGCACTGCTCTCGGGGCAGCTGATGTGCAAAGCTGCTGCTCGAGCCCGGTTCAAGCTTTGGGCTTTATTAATGAGAATAACTCCCTTCTGAAGAAACACCTTAGTTCTTCACTCCCAAACCCGAGGGGGTTCCAGGAGAACAGTGACAAATGTGTCCTCCCTGAGCTGATGGAGCCAGAGGAGACACGAGCTGCTGGCACTGTGGGGCCGCGGGAGGGCAGGGCTGGGGACACTGAGCACCGCCACTGGAAAAGCTGCCGGGGGGGCCCTCGGGCAGCCCCTCACACCCTGCTCCTGTCCCCAGGCAGCACCCGTGTCCTTCCCGGGGCTGTCTGACCTGTCCGTGGGGTGCAGCCTCCCGGCTCCCCCAGGCAGCGGGTCCCAGGGCGGTTCCAGCATCGGGGGGAGCACAGGGGGTGCAAAGGAGCACCAGGGGTGATGGGCAGAGGAACGTATGGGATGTGTAGGGGAGAGAGCGGTAAATGGGTGTGCCTGGGGTGCAGGGGGCTGGGTAGGATGGAGGGGGATAGGGAGGGGCAGAGGGGGTGCAGGGGGCTGGGTAGGATGGAGGGGGATAGGGGAGGGGCAGAGGGGGTGC